>NW_026916349.1:0-18071 GCF_034315485.1 Pezoporus occidentalis
CTCTGCTGTGTTGCTGCCAGCAGAGAGCAGGCTCTGAACTGATTCCATTCAAATGCTTTTCCTGTATGAAAGGGAGCAGTGAAAGCAACGATGGATGCACCAATGTAAAGGTGATTGTGTGCTGAACAGGTCCAGCACAAGCTTTCCCTCCTGGCTCTTCTGCTGTGGGAGCAGAAGCCAAACGTTCGTGCTGTAATCACTGTGCTGCCTGCAGCTGAGAGCGACCAGCTGAGAATTTGGATTCAAATGGACTTTTAGGTATGAAACCGAGGAGAGACTGCAATGATGGTGACACCGTTGCAAAGCAGCCTGTGTGCTGAAGAGGCCCAGCACTAGCTTTCCCTGCTGGTTCTTCTGCTGTGGGAGCAGATGCCACTGTTCTTTCTGTGCTGACTGTGTTGCTGCCAGCAGAGAGCAGGCTCTGAACTGATTCCATTCAAATGCTTTTCCTGTATGAAAGGGAGCAGTGAAAGCAACGATGGATGCACCAATGTAAAGGTGATTGTGTGCTGAACAGGTCCAGCACAAGCTTTCAATCCTGGCTCTTCTGCTGTGGGAGCAGAGGCCAAACGTTCGTGCTGTACTCACTGTGCTGCCTGCAGCTGAGAGCGACCAGCTGAGAATTTGGATTCAAATGGACTTTTAGGTATGAAACCGAGGAGAGACTGCAATGATGGTGACACTGTTGCAAAGCAGCCTGTGTGCTGAAGAGGCCCAGCACTAGCTTTCCCTGCTGGTTCTTCTGCTGTGGGAGCAGATGCCACTGGTCATTCTGTGCTGTGTTGCTGCCAGCAGAGAGCAGGCTCTGAACTGATTCCATTCAAATGCTTTTCCTGTATGAAAGGGAGCAGTGAAAGCAACGATGGATGCACCAATGTAAAGGGTGATTGTGTGCTGAACAGGTCCAGCACAGAGCTTTCAATCCTGGCTCTTCAGCTGTGGGAGCAGAAGCCAAACGTTCGTGCTGTACTCACTGTGCTGCTGGGCAGCTGAAAGCGACCAGCTGAGAATTTGGATTCAAATGGAGTTTTAGGTATGAAACTGAGGAGAGACTGCAATGATGGTGACACCGTTGCAAAGCAGCCTGTGTGCTGAAGAGGCCCAGCACTAGCTTTCCCTGCTGGTTCTTCTGCTGTGGGAGCAGATGCCACTGTTCGTTCTGTGCTGACTGTGTTGCTGCCAGCAGAGAGCAGGCTCTGAACTGATTCCATTCAAATGCTTTTCCTGTATGAAAGGGAGCAGTGAAAGCAACGATGGATGCACCAATGTAAAGGTGATTGTGTGCTGAACAGGTCCAGCACAAGCTTTCCCTCCTGGCTCTTCTGCTGTGGGAGCAGAAGCCAAACGTTCGTGCTGTACTCACTGTGCTGCCTGCAGCTGAGAGCGACCAGCTGAGAATTTGGATTCAAATGGACTTTTAGGTATGAAACCGAGGAGAGACTGCAATGATGGTGACACCGTTGCAAAGCAGCCTGTGTGCTGAAGAGGCCCAGCACTACTGTTCGTTCTCTGCTGTGTTGCTGCCAGCAGAGAGCAGGCTCTGAACTGATTCCATTCAAATGCTTTTCCTGTATGAAAGGGAGCAGTGAAAGCAACGATGGATGCACCAATGTAAAGGTGATTGTGTGCTGAACAGGTCCAGCACAAGCTTTCAATCCTGGCTCTTCTGCTGTGGGAGCAGAAGCCAAACGTTCGTGCTGTAATCACTGTGCTGCCTGCAGCTGAGAGCGACCAGCTGAGAATTTGGATTCAAATGGAGTTTTAGGTATGAAACCGAGGAGAGACTGCAATGATGGTGACACCGTTGCAAAGCTGCCTGTGTGCTGAAGAGGCCCAGCACTAGCTTTCCCTGCTGGTTCTTCTGCTGTGGGAGCAGATGCCACTGTTCGTTCTCTGCTGTGTTGCTGCCAGCAGAGAGCAGGCTCTGAACTGACTCCATTCAAATGCTTTTCCTGTATGAAAGGGAGCAGTGAAAGCAACGATGGATGCACCAATGTAAAGGTGATTGTGTGCTGAACAGGTCCAGCACAAGCTTTCAATCCTGACTCTTCTGCTGTGGGAGCAGAGGCCAAACGTTCGTGCTGTAATCACTGTGCTGCCTGCAGCTGAGAGCGACCAGCTGAGAATTTGGATTCAAATGGACTTTTAGGTATGAAACCGAGGAGAGACTGCAATGATGGTGACACCGTTGCAAAGCAGCCTGTGTGCTGAAGAGGCCCAGCACTAGCTTTCCCTGCTGGTTCTTCTGCTGTGGGAGCAGATGCCACTGTTCTTTCTGTGCTGACTGTGTTGCTGCCAGCAGAGAGCAGGCTCTGAACTGACTCCATTCAAATGCTTTTCCTGTATGAAAGGGAGCAGTGAAAGCAACGATGGATGCACCAATGTAAAGGTGATTGTGTGCTGAACAGGTCCAGCACAAGCTTTCAATCCTGGCTCTTCTGCTGTGGGAGCAGAAGCCAAACGTTCGTGCTGTACTCACTGTGCTGCCTGCAGCTGAGAGCGACCAGCTGAGAATTTGGATTCAAATGGACTTTTAGGTATGAAACCGAGGAGAGACTGCAATGATGGTGACACCGTTGCAAAGCAGCCTGTGTGCTGAAGAGGCCCAGCACTAGCTTTCCCTGCTGGTTCTTCTGCTGTGGGAGCAGATGCCACTGTTCTTTCTGTGCTGACTGTGTTGCTGCCAGCAGAGAGCAGGCTCTGAACTGATTCCATTCAAATGCTTTTCCTGTATGAAAGGGAGCAGTGAAAGCAACGATGGATGCACCAATGTAAAGGTGATTGTGTGCTGAACAGGTCCAGCACAAGCTTTCAATCCTGGCTCTTCTGCTGTGGGAGCAGAAGCCAAACGTTCGTGCTGTACTCACTGTGCTGCCTGCAGCTGAGAGCGACCAGCTGAGAATTTGGATTCAAATGGACTTTTAGGTATGAAACCGAGGAGAGACTGCAATGATGGTGACACCGTTGCAAAGCAGCCTGTGTGCTGAAGAGGCCCAGCACTAGCTTTCCCTGCTGGTTCTTCTGCTGTGGGAGCAGATGCCACTGTTCGTTCTGTGCTGACTGTGTTGCTGCCAGCAGAGAGCAGGCTCTGAACTGATTCCATTCAAATGCTTTTCCTGTATGAAAGGGAGCAGTGAAAGCAACGATGGATGCACCAATGTAAAGGTGATTGTGTGCTGAACAGGTCCAGCACAAGCTTTCAATCCTGGCTCTTCTGCTGTGGGAGCAGAAGCCAAACGTTCGTGCTGTACTCACTGTGCTGCCTGCAGCTGAGAGCGACCAGCTGAGAATTTGGATTCAAATGGACTTTTAGGTATGAAACCGAGGAGAGACTGCAATGATGGTGACACCGTTGCAAAGCTGCCTGTGTGCTGAAGAGGCCCAGCACTAGCTTTCCCTGCTGGTTCTTCTGCTGTGGGAGCAGATGCCACTGTTCGTTCTGTGCTGACTGTGTTGCTGCCAGCAGAGAGCAGGCTCTGAACTGACTCCATTCAAATGCTTTTCCTGTATGAAAGGGAGCAGTGAAAGCAACGATGGATGCACCAATGTAAAGGTGATTGTGTGCTGAACAGGTCCAGCACAAGCTTTCAATCCTGGCTCTTCTGCTGTGGGAGCAGAAGCCAAACGTTCGTGCTGTACTCACTGTGCTGCCTGCAGCTGAGAGCGACCAGCTGAGAATTTGGATTCAAATGGACTTTTAGGTATGAAACCGAGGAGAGACTGCAATGATGGTGACACCGTTGCAAAGCAGCCTGTGTGCTGAAGAGGCCCAGCACTAGCTTTCCCTGCTGGTTCTTCTGCTGTGGGAGCAGATGCCACTGTTCGTTCTGTGCTGACTGTGTTGCTGCCAGCAGAGAGCAGGCTCTGAACTGACTCCATTCAAATGCTTTTCCTGTATGAAAGGGAGCAGTGAAAGCAACGATGGATGCACCAATGTAAAGGTGATTGTGTGCTGAACAGGTCCAGCACAAGCTTTCAATCCTGACACTTCTGCTGTGGGAGCAGAAGCCAAACGTTCGTGCTGTACTCACTGTGCTGCCTGCAGCTGAGAGCGACCAGCTGAGAATTTGGATTCAAATGGACTTTTAGGTATGAAACCGAGGAGAGACTGCAATGATGGTGACACCGTTGCAAAGCAGCCTGTGTGCTGAAGAGGCCCAGCACTAGCTTTCCCTGCTGGTTCTTCTGCTGTGGGAGCAGATGCCACTGTTCGTTCTGTGCTGACTGTGTTGCTGCCAGCAGAGAGCAGGCTCTGAACTGATTCCATTCAAATGCTTTTCCTGTATGAAAGGGAGCAGTGAAAGCAACGATGGATGCACCAATGTAAAGGTGATTGTGTGCTGAACAGGTCCAGCACAAGCTTTCAATCCTGGCTCTTCTGCTGTGGGAGCAGAAGCCAAACGTTCGTGCTGTACTCACTGTGCTGCCTGCAGCTGAGAGCGACCAGCTGAGAATTTGGATTCAAATGGACTTTTAGGTATGAAACCGAGGAGAGACTGCAATGATGGTGACACCGTTGCAAAGCAGCCTGTGTGCTGAAGAGGCCCAGCACTAGCTTTCCCTGCTGGTTCTTCTGCTGTGGGAGCAGATGCCACTGTTCGTTCTCTGCTGTGTTGCTGCCAGCAGAGAGCAGGCTCTGAACTGATTCCATTCAAATGCTTTTCCTGTATGAAAGGGAGCAGTGAAAGCAACGATGGATGCACCAATGTAAAGGTGATTGTGTGCTGAACAGGTCCAGCACAAGCTTTCAATCCTGGCTCTTCTGCTGTGGGAGCAGAAGCCAAACGTTCGTGCTGTACTCACTGTGCTGCCTGCAGCTGAGAGCGACCAGCTGAGAATTTGGATTCAAATGGACTTTTAGGTATGAAACCGAGGAGAGACTGCAATGATGGTGACACCGTTGCAAAGCAGCCTGTGTGCTGAAGAGGCCCAGCACTAGCTTTCCCTGCTGGTTCTTCTGCTGTGGGAGCAGATGCCACTGTTCGTTCTGTGCTGACTGTGTTGCTGCCAGCAGAGAGCAGGCTCTGAACTGATTCCATTCAAATGCTTTTCCTGTATGAAAGGGAGCAGTGAAAGCAACGATGGATGCACCAATGTAAAGGTGATTGTGTGCTGAACAGGTCCAGCACAAGCTTTCAATCCTGGCTCTTCTGCTGTGGGAGCAGAAGCCAAACGTTCGTGCTGTACTCACTGTGCTGCCTGCAGCTGAGAGCGACCAGCTGAGAATTTGGATTCAAATGGACTTTTAGGTATGAAACCGAGGAGAGACTGCAATGATGGTGACACCGTTGCAAAGCAGCCTGTGTGCTGAAGAGGCCCAGCACTAGCTTTCCCTGCTGGTTCTTCTGCTGTGGGAGCAGATGCCACTGTTCGTTCTCTGCTGTGTTGCTGCCAGCAGAGAGCAGGCTCTGAACTGATTCCATTCAAATGCTTTTCCTGTATGAAAGGGAGCAGTGAAAGCAACGATGGATGCACCAATGTAAAGGTGATTGTGTGCTGAACAGGTCCAGCACAAGCTTTCAATCCTGGCTCTTCTGCTGTGGGAGCAGAAGCCAAACGTTCGTGCTGTACTCACTGTGCTGCCTGCAGCTGAGAGCGACCAGCTGAGAATTTGGATTCAAATGGACTTTTAGGTATGAAACCGAGGAGAGACTGCAATGATGGTGACACCGTTGCAAAGCAGCCTGTGTGCTGAAGAGGCCCAGCACTAGCTTTCCCTGCTGGTTCTTCTGCTGTGGGAGCAGATGCCACTGTTCGTTCTGTGCTGACTGTGTTGCTGCCAGCAGAGAGCAGGCTCTGAACTGACTCCATTCAAATGCTTTTCCTGTATGAAAGGGAGCAGTGAAAGCAACGATGGATGCACCAATGTAAAGGTGATTGTGTGCTGAACAGGTCCAGCACAAGCTTTCAATCCTGGCTCTTCTGCTGTGGGAGCAGAAGCCAAACGTTCGTGCTGTACTCACTGTGCTGCCTGCAGCTGAGAGCGACCAGCTGAGAATTTGGATTCAAATGGACTTTTAGGTATGAAACCGAGGAGAGACTGCAATGATGGTGACACCGTTGCAAAGCAGCCTGTGTGCTGAAGAGGCCCAGCACTAGCTTTCCCTGCTGGTTCTTCTGCTGTGGGAGCAGATGCCACTGTTCGTTCTGTGCTGACTGTGTTGCTGCGCAGCAGAGAGCAGGCTCTGAACTGATTCCATTCAAATGCTTTTCCTGTATGAAAGGGAGCAGTGAAAGCAACGATGGATGCACCAATGTAAAGGTGATTGTGTGCTGAACAGGTCCAGCACAAGCTTTCAATCCTGGCTCTTCTGCTGTGGGAGCAGAAGCCAAACGTTCGTGCTGTACTCACTGTGCTGCCTGCAGCTGAGAGCGACCAGCTGAGAATTTGGATTCAAATGGACTTTTAGGTATGAAACCGAGGAGAGACTGCAATGATGGTGACACCGTTGCAAAGCTGCCTGTGTGCTGAAGAGGCCCAGCACTAGCTTTCCCTGCTGGTTCTTCTGCTGTGGGAGCAGATGCCACTGTTCGTTCTCTGCTGTGTTGCTGCCAGCAGAGAGCAGGCTCTGAACTGATTCCATTCAAATGCTTTTCCTGTATGAAAGGGAGCAGTGAAAGCAACGATGGATGCACCAATGTAAAGGTGATTGTGTGCTGAACAGGTCCAGCACAAGCTTTCCCTCCTGGCTCTTCTGCTGTGGGAGCAGAAGCCAAACGTTCGTGCTGTAATCACTGTGCTGCCTGCAGCTGAGAGCGACCAGCTGAGAATTTGGATTCAAATGGACTTTTAGGTATGAAACCGAGGAGAGACTGCAATGATGGTGACACCGTTGCAAAGCAGCCTGTGTGCTGAAGAGGCCCAGCACTAGCTTTCCCTGCTGGTTCTTCTGCTGTGGGAGCAGATGCCACTGTTCTTTCTGTGCTGACTGTGTTGCTGCCAGCAGAGAGCAGGCTCTGAACTGATTCCATTCAAATGCTTTTCCTGTATGAAAGGGAGCAGTGAAAGCAACGATGGATGCACCAATGTAAAGGTGATTGTGTGCTGAACAGGTCCAGCACAAGCTTTCAATCCTGGCTCTTCTGCTGTGGGAGCAGAGGCCAAACGTTCGTGCTGTACTCACTGTGCTGCCTGCAGCTGAGAGCGACCAGCTGAGAATTTGGATTCAAATGGACTTTTAGGTATGAAACCGAGGAGAGACTGCAATGATGGTGACACCGTTGCAAAGCAGCCTGTGTGCTGAAGAGGCCCAGCACTAGCTTTCCCTGCTGGTTCTTCTGCTGTGGGAGCAGATGCCACTGTTCCTTCTGTGCTGACTGTGTTCCTGCGCAGCAGAGAGCAGGCTCTGAACTGATTCCATTCAAATGCTTTTCCTGTATGAAAGGGAGCAGTGAAAGCAACGATGGATGCACCAATGTAAAGGTGATTGTGTGCTGAACAGGTCCAGCACAAGCTTTCAATCCTGGCTCTTCTGCTGTGGGAGCAGAAGCCAAACGTTCGTGCTGTACTCACTGTGCTGCCTGCAGCTGAGAGAGACCAGCTGAGAATTTGGATTCAAATGGAGTTTTAGGTGTGAAACTGAGGAGAGACTGCAATGATGGTGACACCGTTGCAAAGCAGCCTGTGTGCTGAAGAGGCCCAGCACTAGCTTTCCCTGCTGGTTCTTCTGCTGTGGGAGCAGATGCCACTGTTCGTTCTGTGCTGACTGTGTTGCTGCCAGCAGAGAGCAGGCTCTGAACTGACTCCATTCAAATGCTTTTCCTGTATGAAAGGGAGCAGTGAAAGCAACGATGGATGCACCAATGTAAAGGTGATTGTGTGCTGAACAGGTCCAGCACAAGCTTTCAATCCTGGCTCTTCTGCTGTGGGAGCAGAAGCCAAACGTTCGTGCTGTACTCACTGTGCTGCTGGGCAGCTGAAAGCGACCAGCTGAGAATTTGGATTCAAATGGACTTTTAGGTATGAAACCGAGGAGAGACTGCAATGATGGTGACACCGTTGCAAAGCAGCCTGTGTGCTGAAGAGGCCCAGCACTAGCTTTCCCTGCTGGTTCTTCTGCTGTGGGAGCAGATGCCACTGTTCTTTCTGTGCTGACTGTGTTGCTGCCAGCAGAGAGCAGGCTCTGAACTGATTCCATTCAAATGCTTTTCCTGTATGAAAGGGAGCAGTGAAAGCAACGATGGATGCACCAATGTAAAGGTGATTGTGTGCTGAACAGGTCCAGCACAAGCTTTCAATCCTGGCTCTTCTGCTGTGGGAGCAGAAGCCAAACGTTCGTGCTGTACTCACTGTGCTGCCTGCAGCTGAGAGCGACCAGCTGAGAATTTGGATTCAAATGGACTTTTAGGTATGAAACCGAGGAGAGACTGCAATGATGGTGACACCGTTGCAAAGCAGCCTGTGTGCTGAAGAGGCCCAGCACTAGCTTTCCCTGCTGGTTCTTCTGCTGTGGGAGCAGATGCCACTGTTCTTTCTGTGCTGACTGTGTTGCTGCCAGCAGAGAGCAGGCTCTGAACTGATTCCATTCAAATGCTTTTCCTGTATGAAAGGGAGCAGTGAAAGCAACGATGGATGCACCAATGTAAAGGTGATTGTGTGCTGAACAGGTCCAGCACAAGCTTTCAATCCTGGCTCTTCTGCTGTGGGAGCAGAAGCCAAACGTTCGTGCTGTACTCACTGTGCTGCCTGCAGCTGAGAGCGACCAGCTGAGAATTTGGATTCAAATGGACTTTTAGGTATGAAACCGAGGAGAGACTGCAATGATGGTGACACCGTTGCAAAGCTGCCTGTGTGCTGAAGAGGCCCAGCACTAGCTTTCCCTGCTGGTTCTTCTGCTGTGGGAGCAGATGCCACTGTTCGTTCTGTGCTGACTGTGTTGCTGCCAGCAGAGAGCAGGCTCTGAACTGACTCCATTCAAATGCTTTTCCTGTATGAAAGGGAGCAGTGAAAGCAACGATGGATGCACCAATGTAAAGGTGATTGTGTGCTGAACACGTCCAGCACAAGCTTTCAATCCTGACACTTCTGCTGTGGGAGCAGAAGCCAAACGTTCGTGCTGTACTCACTGTGCTGCCTGCAGCTGAGAGCGACCAGCTGAGAATTTGGATTCAAATGGACTTTTAGGTATGAAACCGAGGAGAGACTGCAATGATGGTGACACCGTTGCAAAGCAGCCTGTGTGCTGAAGAGGCCCAGCACTAGCTTTCCCTGCTGGTTCTTCTGCTGTGGGAGCAGATGCCACTGTTCTTTCTGTGCTGACTGTGTTGCTGCCAGCAGAGAGCAGGCTCTGAACTGATTCCATTCAAATGCTTTTCCTGTATGAAAGGGAGCAGTGAAAGCAACGATGGATGCACCAATGTAAAGGTGATTGTGTGCTGAACAGGTCCAGCACCAGCTTTCAATCCTGGCTCTTCAGCTGTGGGAGCAGAAGCCAAACGTTCGTGCTGTACTCACTGTGCTGCTGGGCAGCTGAAAGCGACCAGCTGAGAATTTGGATTCAAATGGAGTTTTAGGTATGAAACTGAGGAGAGACTGCAATGATGGTTACACCGTTGCAAAGTTTCCCTGCTGGTTCTTCTGCTGTGGGAGCAGATGCCACTGTTCTTTCTGTGCTGACTGTGTTGCTGCCAGCAGAGAGCAGGCTCTGAACTGATTCCATTCAAATGCTTTTCCTGTATGAAAGGGAGCAGTGAAAGCAACGATGGATGCACCAATGTAAAGGTGATTGTGTGCTGAACAGGTCCAGCACAAGCTTTCAATCCTGGCTCTTCTGCTGTGGGAGCAGAAGCCAAACGTTCGTGCTGTACTCACTGTGCTGCCTGCAGCTGAGAGCGACCAGCTGAGAATTTGGATTCAAATGGACTTTTAGGTATGAAACCGAGGAGAGACTGCAATGATGGTGACACCGTTGCAAAGCAGCCTGTGTGCTGAAGAGGCCCAGCACTAGCTTTCCCTGCTGGTTCTTCTGCTGTGGGAGCAGATGCCACTGTTCGTTCTGTGCTGACTGTGTTGCTGCCAGCAGAGAGCAGGCTCTGAACTGATTCCATTCAAATGCTTTTCCTGTATGAAAGGGAGCAGTGAAAGCAACGATGGATGCACCAATGTAAAGGTGATTGTGTGCTGAACAGGTCCAGCACAAGCTTTCAATCCTGGCTCTTCTGCTGTGGGAGCAGAAGCCAAACGTTCGTGCTGTACTCACTGTGCTGCTGCAGCTGAAAGCGACCAGCTGAGAATTTGGATTCAAATGGACTTTTAGGTATGAAACCGAGGAGAGACTGCAATGATGGTGACACCGTTGCAAAGCAGCCTGTGTGCTGAAGAGGCCCAGCACTAGCTTTCCCTGCTGGTTCTTCTGCTGTGGGAGCAGATGCCACTGTTCGTTCTGTGCTGACTGTGTTGCTGCCAGCAGAGAGCAGGCTCTGAACTGATTCCATTCAAATGCTTTTCCTGTATGAAAGGGAGCAGTGAAAGCAACGATGGATGCACCAATGTAAAGGTGATTGTGTGCTGAACAGGTCCAGCACAAGCTTTCAATCCTGACACTTCTGCTGTGGGAGCAGAGGCCAAACGTTCGTGCTGTACTCACTGTGCTGCCTGCAGCTGAGAGCGACCAGCTGAGAATTTGGATTCAAATGGACTTTTAGGTATGAAACCGAGGAGAGACTGCAATGATGGTGACACCGTTGCAAAGCAGCCTGTGTGCTGAAGAGGCCCAGCACTAGCTTTCCCTGCTGGTTCTTCTGCTGTGGGAGCAGATGCCACTGTTCATTCTGTGCTGACTGTGTTGCTGCGCAGCAGAGAGCAGGCTCTGAACTGATTCCATTCAAATGCTTTTCCTGTATGAAAGGGAGCAGTGAAAGCAACGATGGATGCACCAATGTAAAGGTGATTGTGTGCTGAACAGGTCCAGCACAAGCTTTCAATCCTGGCTCTTCTGCTGTGGGAGCAGAAGCCAAACGTTCGTGCTGTACTCACTGTGCTGCTGCAGCTGAGAGCGACCAGCTGAGAATTTGGATTCAAATGGAGTTTTAGGTATGAAACCGAGGAGAGACTGCAATGATGGTGACACCGTTGCAAAGCAGCCTGTGTGCTGAAGAGGCCCAGCACTAGCTTTCCCTGCTGGTTCTTCTGCTGTGGGAGCAGATGCCACTGTTCATTCTGTGCTGACTGTGTTGCTGCCAGCAGAGAGCAGGCTCTGAACTGATTCCATTCAAATGCTTTTCCTGTATGAAAGGGAGCAGTGAAAGCAACGATGGATGCACCAATGTAAAGGTGATTGTGTGCTGAACAGGTCCAGCACAAGCTTTCAATCCTGGCTCTTCTGCTGTGGGAGCAGAAGCCAAACGTTCGTGCTGTACTCACTGTGCTGCCTGCAGCTGAGAGCGACCAGCTGAGAATTTGGATTCAAATGGACTTTTAGGTATGAAACCGAGGAGAGACTGCAATGATGGTGACACCGTTGCAAAGCAGCCTGTGTGCTGAAGAGGCCCAGCACTAGCTTTCCCTGCTGGTTCTTCTGCTGTGGGAGCAGATGCCACTGTTCTTTCTGTGCTGACTGTGTTGCTGCCAGCAGAGAGCAGGCTCTGAACTGATTCCATTCAAATGCTTTTCCTGTATGAAAGGGAGCAGTGAAAGCAACGATGGATGCACCAATGTAAAGGTGATTGTGTGCTGAACAGGTCCAGCACAAGCTTTCAATCCTGGCTCTTCTGCTGTGGGAGCAGAAGCCAAACGTTCGTGCTGTACTCACTGTGCTGCCTGCAGCTGAGAGCGACCAGCTGAGAATTTGGATTCAAATGGACTTTTAGGTATGAAACCGAGGAGAGACTGCAATGATGGTGACACCGTTGCAAAGCAGCCTGTGTGCTGAAGAGGCCCAGCACTAGCTTTCCCTGCTGGTTCTTCTGCTGTGGGAGCAGATGCCACTGTTCATTCTGTGCTGACTGTGTTGCTGCCAGCAGAGAGCAGGCTCTGAACTGATTCCATTCAAATGCTTTTCCTGTATGAAAGGGAGCAGTGAAAGCAACGATGGATGCACCAATGTAAAGGTGATTGTGTGCTGAACAGGTCCAGCACAAGCTTTCAATCTGGCTCTTCTGCTGTGGGAGCAGAAGCCAAACGTTCGTGCTGTACTCACTGTGCTGCTGCAGCTGAGAGCGACCAGCTGAGAATTTGGATTCAAATGGAGTTTTAGGTATGAAACCGAGGAGAGACTGCAATGATGGTGACACCGTTGCAAAGCAGCCTGTGTGCTGAAGAGGCCCAGCACTAGCTTTCCCTGCTGGTTCTTCTGCTGTGGGAGCAGATGCCACTGTTCATTCTGTGCTGACTGTGTTGCTGCCAGCAGAGAGCAGGCTCTGAACTGATTCCATTCAAATGCTTTTCCTGTATGAAAGGGAGCAGTGAAAGCAACGATGGATGCACCAATGTAAAGGTGATTGTGTGCTGAACAGGTCCAGCACAAGCTTTCAATCCTGGCTCTTCTGCTGTGGGAGCAGAAGCCAAACGTTCGTGCTGTACTCACTGTGCTGCTGGGCAGCTGAGAGCGACCAGCTGAGAATTTGGATTCAAATGGAGTTTTAGGTATGAAACCGAGGAGAGACTGCAATGATGGTGACACCGTTGCAAAGCAGCCTGTGTGCTGAAGAGGCCCAGCACTAGCTTTCCCTGCTGGTTCTTCTGCTGTGGGAGCAGATGCCACTGTTCATTCTGTGCTGACTGTGTTGCTGCGCAGCAGAGAGCAGGCTCTGAACTGATTCCATTCAAATGCTTTTCCTGTATGAAAGGGAGCAGTGAAAGCAACGATGGATGCACCAATGTAAAGGTGATTGTGTGCTGAACAGGTCCAGCACAAGCTTTCAATCCTGGCTCTTCTGCTGTGGGAGCAGAAGCCAAACGTTCGTGCTGTACTCACTGTGCTGCTGGGCAGCTGAGAGCGACCAGCTGAGAATTTGGATTCAAATGGAGTTTTAGGTATGAAACCGAGGAGAGACTGCAATGATGGTGACACCGTTGCAAAGCAGCCTGTGTGCTGAAGAGGCCCAGCACTAGCTTTCCCTGCTGGTTCTTCTGCTGTGGGAGCAGATGCCACTGTTCATTCTGTGCTGACTGTGTTGCTGCGCAGCAGAGAGCAGGCTCTGAACTGATTCCATTCAAATGCTTTTCCTGTATGAAAGGGAGCAGTGAAAGCAACGATGGATGCACCAATGTAAAGGTGATTGTGTGCTGAACAGGTCCAGCACAAGCTTTCAATCCTGGCTCTTCTGCTGTGGGAGCAGAAGCCAAACGTTCGTGCTGTACTCACTGTGCTGCTGCAGCTGAGAGCGACCAGCTGAGAATTTGGATTCAAATGGAGTTTTAGGTATGAAACCGAGGAGAGACTGCAATGATGGTGACACCGTTGCAAAGCAGCCTGTGTGCTGAAGAGGCCCAGCACTAGCTTTCCCTGCTGGTTCTTCTGCTGTGGGAGCAGATGCCACTGTTCATTCTGTGCTGACTGTGTTGCTGCGCAGCAGAGAGCAGGCTCTGAACTGATTCCATTCAAATGCTTTTCCTGTATGAAAGGGAGCAGTGAAAGCAACGATGGATGCACCAATGTAAAGGTGATTGTGTGCTGAACAGGTCCAGCACAAGCTTTCAATCCTGGCTCTTCTGCTGTGGGAGCAGAAGCCAAACGTTCGTGCTGTACTCACTGTGCTGCTGGGCAACTGAAAGCGACCAGCTGAGAATTTGGATTCAAATGGAGTTTTAGGTATGAAACCGAGGAGAGACTGCAATGATGGTGACACCGTTGCAAAGCAGCCTGTGTGCTGAAGAGGCCCAGCACTAGCTTTCCCTGCTGGTTCTTCTGCTGTGGGAGCAGATGCCACTGTTCATTCTGTGCTGACTGTGTTGCTGCGCAGCAGAGAGCAGGCTCTGAACTGATTCCATTCAAATGCTTTTCCTGTATGAAAGGGAGCAGTGAAAGCAACGATGGATGCACCAATGTAAAGGTGATTGTGTGCTGAACAGGTCCAGCACAAGCTTTCAATCCTGGCTCTTCTGCTGTGGGAGCAGAAGCCAAACGTTCGTGCTGTACTCACTGTGCTGCTGGGCAACTGAGAGAGCGACCAGCTGAGAATTTGGATTCAAATGGAGTTTTAGGTATGAAACCGAGGAGAGACTGCAATGATGGTGACACCGTTGCAAAGCAGCCTGTGTGCTGAAGAGGCCCAGCACTAGCTTTCCCTGCTGGTTCTTCTGCTGTGGGAGCAGATGCCACTGTTCATTCTGTGCTGACTGTGTTGCTGCCAGCAGAGAGCAGGCTCTGAACTGATTCCATTCAAATGCTTTTCCTGTATGAAAGGGAGCAGTGAAAGCAACGATGGATGCACCAATGTAAAGGTGATTGTGTGCTGAACAGGTCCAGCACAAGCTTTCAATCCTGGCTCTTCTGCTGTGGGAGCAGAAGCCAAACGTTCGTGCTGTACTCACTGTGCTGCTGGGCAGCTGAGAGCGACCAGCTGAGAATTTGGATTCAAATGGAGTTTTAGGTATGAAACCGAGGAGAGACTGCAATGATGGTGACACCGTTGCAAAGCAGCCTGTGTGCTGAAGAGGCCCAGCACTAGCTTTCCCTGCTGGTTCTTCTGCTGTGGGAGCAGATGCCACTGTTCTTTCTGTGCTGACTGTGTTGCTGCGCAGCAGAGAGCAGGCTCTGAACTGATTCCATTCAAATGCTTTTCCTGTATGAAAGGGAGCAGTGAAAGCAACGATGGATGCACCAATGTAAAGGTGATTGTGTGCTGAACAGGTCCAGCACAAGCTTTCAATCCTGGCTCTTCTGCTGTGGGAGCAGAAGCCAAACGTTCGTGCTGTACTCACTGTGCTGCTGGGCAGCTGAGAGCGACCAGCTGAGAATTTGGATTCAAATGGAGTTTTAGGTATGAAACCGAGGAGAGACTGCAATGATGGTGACACCGTTGCAAAGCAGCCTGTGTGCTGAAGAGGCCCAGCACTAGCTTTCCCTGCTGGTTCTTCTGCTGTGGGAGCAGATGCCACTGTTCATTCTGTGCTGACTGTGTTGCTGCGCAGCAGAGAGCAGGCTCTGAACTGATTCCATTCAAATGCTTTTCCTGTATGAAAGGGAGCAGTGAAAGCAACGATGGATGCACCAATGTAAAGGTGATTGTGTGCTGAACAGGTCCAGCACAAGCTTTCAATCCTGGCTCTTCTGCTGTGGGAGCAGAAGCCAAACGTTCGTGCTGTACTCACTGTGCTGCTGGGCAGCTGAGAGCGACCAGCTGAGAATTTGGATTCAAATGGAGTTTTAGGTATGAAACCGAGGAGAGACTGCAATGATGGTGACACCGTTGCAAAGCAGCCTGTGTGCTGAAGAGGCCCAGCACTAGCTTTCCCTGCTGGTTCTTCTGCTGTGGGAGCAGATGCCACTGTTCATTCTGTGCTGACTGTGTTGCTGCCAGCAGAGAGCAGGCTCTGAACTGATTCCATTCAAATGCTTTTCCTGTATGAAAGGGAGCAGTGAAAGCAACGATGGATGCACCAATGTAAGGGTGATTGTGTGCTGAAGCCAAACGTTCGTGCTGTACTCACTGTGCTGCTGGGCAACTGAAAGCGACCAGCTGAGAATTTGGATTCAAATGGAGTTTTAGGTATGAAACCGAGGAGAGACTGCAATGATGGTGACACCGTTGCAAAGCAGCCTGTGTGCTGAAGAGGCCCAGCACTAGCTTTCCCTGCTGGTTCTTCTGCTGTGGGAGCAGATGCCACTGTTCTTTCTGTGCTGACAGTGTTGCTGCCAGCAGAGAGCAGGCTCTGAACTGATTCCATTCAAATGCTTTTCCTGTATGAAAGGGAGCAGTGAAAGCAACGATGGATGCACCAATGTAAAGGTGATTGTGTGCTGAACAGGTCCAGCACAAGCTTTCAATCCTGGCTCTTCTGCTGTGGGAGCAGAAGCCAAACGTTCGTGCTGTACTCACTGTGCTGCTGGGCAACTGAAAGCGACCAGCTGAGAATTTGGATTCAAATGGAGTTTTAGGTATGAAACCGAGGAGAGACTGCAATGATGGTGACACCGTTGCAAAGCAGCCTGTGTGCTGAAGAGGCCCAGCACTAGCTTTCCCTGCTGGTTCTTCTGCTGTGGGAGCAGATGCCACTGTTCTTTCTGTGCTGACTGTGTTGCTGCCAGCAGAGAGCAGGCTCTGAACTGATTCCATTCAAATGCTTTTCCTGTATGAAAGGGAGCAGTGAAAGCAACGATGGATGCACCAATGTAAAGGTGATTGTGTGCTGAACAGGTCCAGCACAAGCTTTCAATCCTGGCTCTTCTGCTGTGGGAGCAGAAGCCAAACGTTCGTGCTGTACTCACTGTGCTGCTGGGCAGCTGAAAGCGACCAGCTGAGAATTTGGATTCAAATGGAGTTTTAGGTATGAAACCGAGGAGAGACTGCAATGATGGTGACACCGTTGCAAAGCAGCCTGTGTGCTGAAGAGGCCCAGCACTAGCTTTCCCTGCTGGTTCTTCTGCTGTGGGAGCAGATGCCACTGTTCTTTCTGTGCTGACTGTGTTGCTGCGCAGCAGAGAGCAGGCTCTGAACTGATTCCATTCAAATGCTTTTCCTGTATGAAAGGGAGCAGTGAAAGCAACGATGGATGCACCAATGTAAAGGTGATTGTGTGCTGAACAGGTCCAGCACAAGCTTTCAATCCTGGCTCTTCTGCTGTGGGAGCAGAAGCCAAACGTTCGTGCTGTACTCACTGTGCTGCTGGGCAACTGAAAGCGAC
The DNA here is from genome assembly GCF_034315485.1 of Pezoporus occidentalis. Classification (NCBI taxonomy): domain Eukaryota; kingdom Metazoa; phylum Chordata; class Aves; order Psittaciformes; family Psittacidae; genus Pezoporus; species Pezoporus occidentalis. The sequence goes on from NW_026916349.1 coordinate 16,787, forward strand.
CAGCTGAGAATTTGGATTCAAATGGAGTTTTAGGTATGAAACCGAGGAGAGACTGCAATGATGGTAACACCGTTGCAAAGCAGCCTGTGTGCTGAAGAGGCCCAGCACTAGCTTTCCCTGCTGGTTCTTCTGCTGTGGGAGCAGATGCCACTGTTCATTCTGTGCTGACAGTGTTGCTGCGCAGCAGAGAGCAGGCTCTGAACTGATTCCATTCAAATGCTTTTCCTGTATGAAAGGGAGCAGTGAAAGCAACGATGGATGCACCAATGTAAAGGTGATTGTGTGCTGAACAGGTCCAGCACAAGCTTTCAATCCTGGCTCTTCTCAATGATGGTGACACCGTTGCAAAGCAGCCTGTGTGCTGAAGAGGCCCAGCACTAGCTTTCCCTGCTGGTTCTTCTGCTGTGGGAGCAGATGCCACTGTTCATTCTGTGCTGACTGTGTTGCTGCGCAGCAGAGAGCAGGCTCTGAACTGATTCCATTCAAATGCTTTTCCTGTATGAAAGGGAGCAGTGAAAGCAACGATGGATGCACCAATGTAAAGGTGATTGTGTGCTGAACAGGTCCAGCACAAGCTTTCAATCCTGGATCTTCTGCTGTGGGCGCAGAAGCCAAACGTTCGTGCTGTACTCACTGTGCTGCTGGGCAACTGAAAGCGACCAGCTGAGAATTTGGATTCAAATGGACTTTTAGGTATGAAACCGAGGAGAGACTGCAATGATGGTGACACCGTTGCAAAGCAGCCTGTGTGCTGAAGAGGCCCAGCACTAGCTTTCCCTGCTGGTTCTTCTGCTGTGGGAGCAGATGCCACTGTTCTTTCTGTGCTGACTGTGTTGCTGCGCAGCAGAGAGCAGGCTCTGAACTGATTCCATTCAAATGCTTTTCCTGTATGAAAGGGAGCAGTGAAAGCAACGATGGATGCACCAATGTAAAGGTGATTGTGTGCTGAACAGGTCCAGCACAAGCTTTCCTTCCTGGCTCTTCTGCTGTGGGAGCAGAAGCCAAACGTTCGTGCTGTACTCACTGTGCTGCCTGCAGCTGAGAGCGACCAGCTGAGAATTTGGATTCAAATGGAGTTTTAGGTATGAAACCGAGGAGAGACTGCAATGATGGTGACACCGTTGCAAAGCAGCCTGTGTGCTGAAGAGGCCCAGCACTAGCTTTCCCTGCTGGTTCTTCTGCTGTGGGAGCAGATGCCACTGTTCTTTCTGTGCTGACTGTGTTGCTGCCAGCAGAGAGCAGGCTCTGAACTGATTCCATTCAAATGCTTTTCCTGTATGAAAAA
>NW_026916350.1:0-13739 GCF_034315485.1 Pezoporus occidentalis
CTTTCAATCCCGGCTCTTCTGCTGTGGGAGCAGAAGCCAAACGTTTGTGCTGTACTCACTGTGCTGCTGGGCAGCTGAAAGCGACCAGCTGAGAATTTGGATTCAAATGGACTTTTAGGTATGAAACCGAGGAGAGACTGCAATGATGGTGACACCGTTGCAAAGCAGCCTGTGTGCTGAAGAGGCCCAGCACCAGCTTTCCCTGCTGGTTCTTCTGCTGTGTGAGCAGATGCCACTGTTCATTCTGTGCTGACTGTGTTGCTGCGCAGCAGAGAGCAGGCTCTGGACTGATTCCATTCAAATGCTTTTCCTGTATGAAAGTGAGCAGTGAAAGCAACGATGGATGCACCAATGTAAAGGTGATTGTGTGCTGAACAGGTCCAGCACCAGCTTTCCCTCCTGGCTCTTCTGCTGTGGGAGCAGAGGCCAAACGTTCGTGCTGTACTCACTGTGCTGCCTGCAGCTGAGAGAGACCAGCTGAGAATTTGGATTCAAATGGACTTTTAGGTATGAAACCGAGGAGAGACTGCAATGATGGTGACACCGTTGCAAAGCAGCCTGTGTGCTGAAGAGGCCCAGCACTAGCTTTCCCTGCTGGTTCTTCTGCTGTGGGAGCAGATGCCACTGTTCATTCTGTGCTGCCAGTGTTGCTGCGCAGCAGAGAGCAGGCTCTGGACTGATTCCATTCAAATGCTTTTCCTGTATGAAAGTGAGCAGTGAAAGCAACGATGGATGCACCAATGTAAAGGTGATTGTGTGCTGAACAGGTCCAGCACCAGCTTTCCCTCCTGGCTCTTCTGCTGTGGGAGCAGAGGCCAAACGTTCGTGCTGTACTCACTGTGCTGCCTGCAGCTGAGAGAGACCAGCTGAGAATTTGGATTCAAATGGACTTTTAGGTATGAAACCGAGGAGAGACTGCAATGATGGTGACACCGTTGCAAAGCAGCCTGTGTGCTGAAGAGGCCCAGCACTAGCTTTCCCTGCTGGTTCTTCTGCTGTGGGAGCAGATGCCACTGTTCATTCTGTGCTGACTGTGTTGCTGCGCAGCAGAGAGCAGGCTCTGAACTGATTCCATTCAAATGCTTTTCCTGTATGAAAGTGAGCAGTGAAAGCAACGATGGATGCACCAATGTAAAGGTGATTGTGTGCTGAACAGGTCCAGCACCAGCTTTCCCTCCTGGCTCTTCTGCTGTGGGAGCAGAGGCCAAACGTTCGTGCTGTACTCACTGTGCTGCCTGCAGCTGAGAGCGACCAGCTGAGAATTTGGATTCAAATGGACTTTTAGGTATGAAACCGAGGAGAGACTGCAATGATGGTGACACCGTTGCAAAGCAGCCTGTGTGCTGAAGAGGCCCAGCACTAGCTTTCCCTGCTGGTTCTTCTGCTGTGGGAGCAGATGCCACTGTTCATTCTGTGCTGACTGTGTTGCTGCGCAGCAGAGAGCAGGCTCTGAACTGATTCCATTCAAATGCTTTTCCTGTATGAAAGGGAGCAGTGAAAGCAACGATGGATGCACCAATGTAAAGGTGATTGTGTGCTGAACAGGTCCAGCACAAGCTTTCAATCCCGGCTCTTCTGCTGTGGGAGCAGAAGCCAAACGTTTGTGCTGTACTCACTGTGCTGCTGGGCAGCTGAAAGCGACCAGCTGAGAATTTTGATTCAAATGGACTTTTAGGTATGAAACCGAGGAGAGACTGCAGTGATGGTGACACCGTTGCAAAGCAGCCTGTGTGCTGAAGAGGCCCAGCACTAGCTTTCCCTGCTGGTTCTTCTGCTGTGGGAGCAGATGCCACTGTTCATTCTGTGCTGACTGTGTTGCTGCGCAGCAGAGAGCAGCCTCTGGACAGATTCCATTCAAATGCTTTTCCTGTATGAAAGTGAGCAGTGAAAGCAACGATGGATGCACCGATGTGAAAGTGACTGTGTGCTGAACAGGTCCAACACCAGCTTTCCCTCCTGGCTCTTCTGCTGTGGGAGCAGAGGCCAAACGTTCGTGCTGTACTCACTGGGCTGCTGGGCAGCTGAAAGCGACCAGCTGAGAATTTGGATTCAAATGGACTTTTAGGTATGAAACCAAGGAGAGACTGCAATGATGGTGACACCGTTGCAAAGCAGCCTGTGTGCTGAAGAGGCCCAGCACCAGCTTTCCCTGCTGGTTCTTCTGCTGTGGGAGCAGATGCCACTGTTCATTCTGCGCTGACTGTGTTGCTGCGCAGCAGAGAGCAGGCTCTGGACTGATTCCATTCAAATGCTTTTCCTGTATGAAAGTGAGCAGTGAAAGCAACGATGGATGCACCAATGTAAAGGTGATTGTGTGCTGAACAGGTCCAGCACCAGCTTTCAATCCTGACACTTCTGCTGTGGGAGCAGAGGCCAAACGTTCGTGCTGTACTCACTGTGCTGCCTGCAGCTGAGAGAGACCAGCTGAGAATTTGGATTCAAATGGACTTTTAGGTATGAAACCGAGGAGAGACTGCAATGATGGTGACACCGTTGCAAAGCAGCCTGTGTGCTGAAGAGGCCCAGCACTAGCTTTCCCTGCTGGTTCTTCTGCTGTGGGAGCAGATGCCACTGTTCATTCTGCGCTGACTGTGTTGCTGCGCAGCAGAGAGCAGGCTCTGGACTGATTCCATTCAAATGCTTTTCCTGTATGAAAGTGAGCAGTGAAAGCAACGATGGATGCACCAATGTAAAGGTGATTGTGTGCTGAACAGGTCCAGCACCAGCTTTCAATCCTGACACTTCTGCTGTGGGAGCAGAGGCCAAACGTTCGTGCTGTACTCACTGGGCTGCCTGCAGCTGAGAGCGACCAGCTGAGAATTTGGATTCAAATGGACTTTTAGGTATGAAACCGAGGAGAGACTGCAATGATGGTGACACCGTTGCAAAGCAGCCTGTGTGCTGAAGAGGCCCAGCACTAGCTTTCCCTGCTGGTTCTTCTGCTGTGGGAGCAGATGCCACTGTTCTTTCTGTGCTGTGTTGCTGCCAGCAGAGAGCAGGCTCTGAACTGATTCCATTCAAATGCTTTTCCTGTATGAAAGGGAGCAGTGAAAGCAACGATGGATGCACCAATGTAAAGGTGATTGTGTGCTGAACAGGTCCAGCACCAGCTTTCAATCCTGACACTTCTGCTGTGGGAGCAGAGGCCAAACGTTCGTGCTGTACTCACTGTGCTGCCTGCAGCTGAGAGAGACCAGCTGAGAATTTGGATTCAAATGGACTTTTAGGTATGAAACCGAGGAGAGACTGCAATGATGGTGACACCGTTGCAAAGCAGCCTGTGTGCTGAAGAGGCCCAGCACTAGCTTTCCCTGCTGGTTCTTCTGCTGTGGGAGCAGATGCCACTGTTCATTCTGCGCTGACTGTGTTGCTGCGCAGCAGAGAGCAGGCTCTGGACTGATTCCATTCAAATGCTTTTCCTGTATGAAAGTGAGCAGTGAAAGCAACGATGGATGCACCAATGTAAAGGTGATTGTGTGCTGAACAGGTCCAGCACCAGCTTTCAATCCTGACACTTCTGCTGTGGGAGCAGAGGCCAAACGTTCGTGCTGTACTCACTGTGCTGCCTGCAGCTGAGAGAGACCAGCCGAGAATTTGAATTCAAATGGACTTTTAGGTATGAAACCGAGGAGAGACTGCAATGATGGTGACACCGTTGCAAAGCAGCCTGTGTGCTGAAGAGGCCCAGCACCAGCTTTCCCTGCTGGTTCTTCTGCTGTGGGAGCAGATGCCACTGTTCATTCTGTGCTGTGTTGCTGCGCAGCAGAGAGCAGGCTCTGAACTGATTCCATTCAAATGCTTTTCCTGTATGAAAGGGAGCAGTGAAAGCAACGATGGATGCACCAATGTAAAGGTGATTGTGTGCTGAACAGGTCCAGCACAAGCTTTCAATCCTGGCTCTTCTGCTGTGGGAGCAGAAGCCAAACGTTCTTGCTGTACTCACTCTGCTGCTGGGCAGCTGAAAGCGACCAGCAGAGAATTTGGATTCAAATGGACTTTTAGGTATGAAACCGAGGAGAGACTGCAATGATGGTGACACCGTTGCAAAGCAGCCTGTGTGCTGAAGAGGCCCAGCACTAGCTTTCCCTGCTGGTTCTTCTGCTGTGGGAGCAGATGCCACTGTTCATTCTGTGCTGACTGTGTTGCTGCGCAGCAGAGAGCAGGCTCTGAACTGATTCCATTCAAATGCTTTTCCTGTATGAAAGGGAGCAGTGAAAGCAACGATGGATGCACCAATGTAAAGGTGATTGTGTGCTGAACAGGTCCAGCACAAGCTTTCAATCCCGGCTCTTCTGTGCTGCCTGCAGCTGAGGGCGACCAGCTGAGAATTTGGATTCAAATGGACTTTTAGGTATGAAACCGAGGAGAGACTGCAATGATGGTGACACCGTTGCAAAGCAGCCTGTGTGCTGAAGAGGCCCAGCACTAGCTTTCCCTGCTGGTTCTTCTGCTGTGGGAGCAGATGCCACTGTTCATTCTGTGCTGACTGTGTTGCTGCGCAGCAGAGAGCAGGCTCTGAACTGATTCCATTCAAATGCTTTTCCTGTATGAAAGGGAGCAGTGAAAGCAACGATGGATGCACCAATGTAAAGGTGATTGTGTGCTGAACAGGTCCAGCACCAGCTTTCAATCCTGGCTCTTCTGCTGTGGGAGCAGAGGCCAAACGTTCGTGCTGTACTCACTGGGCTGCCTGCAGCTGAGAGCCACCAGCTGAGAATTTGGATTCAAATGGACTTTTAGGTATGAAACCGAGGAGAGACTGCAATGATGGTGACACCGTTGCAAAGCAGCCTGTGTGCTGAAGAGGCCCAGCACCAGCTTTCCCTGCTGGTTCTTCTGCTGTGGGAGCAGATGCCACTGTTCATTCTGTGCTGTGTTGCTGCGCAGCAGAGAGCAGGCTCTGAACTGATTCCATTCAAATGCTTTTCCTGTATGAAAGTGAGCAGTGAAAGCAACGATGGATGCACCAATGTAAAGGTGATTGTGTGCTGAACAGGTCCAGCACCAGCTTTCAATCCTGACACTTCTGCTGTGGGAGCAGAGGCCAAACGTTCGTGCTGTACTCACTGTGCTGCCTGCAGCTGAGAGAGACCAGCTGAGAATTTGGATTCAAAAGGACTTTTAGGTATGAAACCGAGGAGAGACTGCAATGATGGTGACACCGTTGCAAAGCAGCCTGTGTGCTGAAGAGGCCCAGCACTAGCTTTCCCTGCTGGTTCTTCTGCTGTGGGAGCAGATGCCACTGTTCATTCTGCGCTGACTGTGTTGCTGCGCAGCAGAGAGCAGGCTCTGGACTGATTCCATTCAAATGCTTTTCCTGTATGAAAGTGAGCAGTGAAAGCAACGATGGATGCACCAATGTAAAGGTGATTGTGTGCTGAACAGGTCCAGCACCAGCTTTCAATCCTGACACTTCTGCTGTGGGAGCAGAGGCCAAACGTTCGTGCTGTACTCACTGTGCTGCCTGCCGCTGAGAGCCACCAGCTGAGAATTTGGATTCAAATGGACTTTTAGGTATGAAACCGAGGAGAGACTGCAATGATGGTGACACCGTTGCAAAGCAGCCTGTGTGCTGAAGAGGCCCAGCACTAGCTTTCCCTGCTGGTTCTTCTGCTGTGGGAGCAGATGCCACTGTTCATTCTGCTGACTGTGTTGCTGCGCAGCAGAGAGCAGGCTCTGAACTGATTCCATTCAAATGCTTTTCCTGTATGAAAGTGAGCAGTGAAAGCAACGATGGATGCACCAATGTAAAGGTGATTGTGTGCTGAACAGGTCCAGCACCAGCTTTCAATCCTGACACTTCTGCTGTGGGAGCAGAGGCCAAACGTTCGTGCTGTACTCACTGTGCTGCCTGCAGCTGAGAGCCACCAGCTGAGAATTTGGATTCAAATGGACTTTTAGGTATGAAACCGAGGAGAGACTGCAATGATGGTGACACCGTTGCAAAGCAGCCTGTGTGCTGAAGAGGCCCAGCACTAGCTTTCCCTGCTGGTTCTTCTGCTGTGGGAGCAGATGCCACTGTTCATTCTGTGACTGTGTTGCTGCGCAGCAGAGAGCAGGCTCTGAACTGATTCCATTCAAATGCTTTTCCTGTATGAAAGTGAGCAGTGAAAGCAACGATGGATGCACCAATGTAAAGGTGATTGTGTGCTGAACAGGTCCAGCACCAGCTTTCAATCCTGACTCTTCTGCTGTGGGAGCAGAAGCCAAACGTTCGTGCTGTACTCACTGTGCTGCCTGCAGCTGAGAGAGACCAGCTGAGAATTTGGATTCAAATGGACTTTTAGGTATGAAACCGAGGAGAGACTGCAATGATGGTGACACCGTTGCAAAGCAGCCTGTGTGCTGAAGAGGCCCAGCACTAGCTTTCCCTGCTGGTTCTTCTGCTGTGGGAGCAGATGCCACTGTTCATTCTGCGCTGACTGTGTTGCTGCGCAGCAGAGAGCAGGCTCTGGACTGATTCCATTCAAATGCTTTTCCTGTATGAAAGTGAGCAGTGAAAGCAACGATGGATGCACCAATGTAAAGGTGATTGTGTGCTGAACAGGTCCAGCACCAGCTTTCAATCCTGACACTTCTGCTGTGGGAGCAGAGGCCAAACGTTCGTGCTGTACTCACTGTGCTGCCTGCAGCTGAGAGCCACCAGCTGAGAATTTGGATTCAAATGGACTTTTAGGTATGAAACCGAGGAGAGACTGCAATGATGGTGACACCGTTGCAAAGCAGCCTGTGTGCTGAAGAGGCCCAGCACTAGCTTTCCCTGCTGGTTCTTCTGCTGTGGGAGCAGATGCCACTGTTCATTCTCTGCTGACTGTGTTGCTGCGCAGCAGAGAGCAGGCTCTGAACTGATTCCATTCAAATGCTTTTCCTGTATGAAAGTGAGCAGTGAAAGCAACGATGGATGCACCAATGTAAAGGTGATTGTGTGCTGAACAGGTCCAGCACCAGCTTTCCTCCTGGCTCTTCTGCTGTGGGAGCAGAGGCCAAACGTTCGTGCTGTACTCACTGTGCTGCCTGCAGCTGAGAGAGACCAGCTGAGAATTTGGATTCAAATGGACTTTTAGGTATGAAACCGAGGAGAGACTGCAATGATGGTGACACCGTTGCAAAGCAGCCTGTGTGCTGAAGAGGCCCAGCACTAGCTTTCCCTGCTGGTTCTTCTGCTGTGGGAGCAGATGCCACTGTTCATTCTGTGCTGACTGTGTTGCTGCGCAGCAGAGAGCAGGCTCTGGACTGATTCCATTCAAATGCTTTTCCTGTATGAAAGGGAGCAGTGAAAGCAACGATGGATGCACCAATGTAAAGGTGATTGTGTGCTGAACAGGTCCAGCACCAGCTTTCAATCCTGGCTCTTCTGCTGTGGGAGCAGAGGCCAAACGTTCGTGCTGTACTCACTGTGCTGCCTGCAGCTGAGAGCGACCAGCTGAGAATTTGGATTCAAATGGACTTTTAGGTATGAAACCGAGGAGAGACTGCAATGATGGTGACACCGTTGCAAAGCAGCCTGTGTGCTGAAGAGGCCCAGCACTAGCTTTCCCTGCTGGTTCTTCTGCTGTGGGAGCAGATGCCACTGTTCATTCTGTGCTGACTGTGTTGCTGCGCAGCAGAGAGCAGGCTCTGAACTGATTCCATTCAAATGCTTTTCCTGTATGAAAGTGAGCAGTGAAAGCAACGATGGATGCACCAATGTAAAGGTGATTGTGTGCTGAACAGGTCCAGCACCAGCTTTCAATCCTGGCTCTTCTGCTGTGGGAGCAGAGGCCAAACGTTCGTGCTGTACTCACTGTGCTGCTGGGCAGCTGAGAGCGACCAGCTGAGAATTTGGATTCAAATGGACTTTTAGGTATGAAACCGAGGAGAGACTGCAATGATGGTGACACCGTTGCAAAGCAGCCTGTGTGCTGAAGAGGCCCAGCACTAGCTTTCCCTGCTGGTTCTTCTGCTGTGGGAGCAGATGCCACTGTTCATTCTGTGCTGACTGTGTTGCTGCGCAGCAGAGAGCAGGCTCTGAACTGATTCCATTCAAATGCTTTTCCTGTATGAAAGTGAGCAGTGAAAGCAACGATGGATGCACCAATGTAAAGGTGATTGTGTGCTGAACAGGTCCAGCACCAGCTTTCCCTCCTGGCTCTTCTGCTGTGGGAGCAGAGGCCAAACGTTCGTGCTGTACTCACTGTGCTGCCTGCAGCTGAGAGCGACCAGCTGAGAATTTGGATTCAAATGGACTTTTAGGTATGAAACCGAGGAGAGACTGCAATGATGGTGACACCGTTGCAAAGCAGCCTGTGTGCTGAAGAGGCCCAGCACTAGCTTTCCCTGCTGGTTCTTCTGCTGTGGGAGCAGATGCCACTGTTCATTCTGTGCTGACTGTGTTGCTGCGCAGCAGAGAGCAGGCTCTGAACTGATTCCATTCAAATGCTTTTCCTGTATGAAAGGGAGCAGTGAAAGCAACGATGGATGCACCAATGTAAAGGTGATTGTGTGCTGAACAGGTCCAGCACAAGCTTTCAATCCCGGCTCTTCTGCTGTGGGAGCAGAAGCCAAACGTTTGTGCTGTACTCACTGTGCTGCTGGGCAGCTGAAAGCGACCAGCTGAGAATTTTGATTCAAATGGACTTTTAGGTATGAAACCGAGGAGAGACTGCAGTGATGGTGACACCGTTGCAAAGCAGCCTGTGTGCTGAAGAGGCCCAGCACTAGCTTTCCCTGCTGGTTCTTCTGCTGTGGGAGCAGATGCCACTGTTCATTCTGTGCTGACTGTGTTGCTGCGCAGCAGAGAGCAGCCTCTGGACAGATTCCATTCAAATGCTTTTCCTGTATGAAAGTGAGCAGTGAAAGCAACGATGGATGCACCAATGTAAAGGTGATTGTGTGCTGAACAGGTCCAGCACCAGCTTTCCCTCCTGACACTTCTGCTGTGGGAGCAGAAGCCAAACGTTCGTGCTGTACTCACTGTGCTGCCTGCAGCTGAGAGCGACCAGCTGAGAATTTGGATTCAAATGGACTTTTAGGTATGAAACCGAGGAGAGACTGCAATGATGGTGACACCGTTGCAAAGCAGCCTGTGTGCTGAAGAGGCCCAGCACTAGCTTTCCCTGCTGGTTCTTCTGCTGTGGGAGCAGATGCCACTGTTCATTCTGTGCTGACTGTGTTGCTGCGCAGCAGAGAGCAGGCTCTGAACTGATTCCATTCAAATGCTTTTCCTGTATGAAAGTGAGCAGTGAAAGCAACGATGGATGCACCAATGTAAAGGTGATTGTGTGCTGAACAGGTCCAGCACCAGCTTTCAATCCTGGCTCTTCTGCTGTGGGAGCAGAAGCCAAACGTTCGTGCTGTACTCACTGTGCTGCCTGCAGCTGAGAGCGACCAGCTGAGAATTTGGATTCAAATGGACTTTTAGGTATGAAACCGAGGAGAGACTGCAATGATGGTGACACCGTTGCAAAGCAGCCTGTGTGCTGAAGAGGCCCAGCACTAGCTTTCCCTGCTGGTTCTTCTGCTGTGGGAGCAGATGCCACTGTTCATTCTGCTGACTGTGTTGCTGCGCAGCAGAGAGCAGGCTCTGAACTGATTCCATTCAAATGCTTTTCCTGTATGAAAGTGAGCAGTGAAAGCAACGATGGATGCACCAATGTAAAGGTGATTGTGTGCTGAACAGGTCCAGCACCAGCTTTCCCTCCTGGCTCTTCTGCTGTGGGAGCAGAGGCCAAACGTTCGTGCTGTACTCACTGTGCTGCCTGCAGCTGAGAGAGACCAGCTGAGAATTTGGATTCAAATGGACTTTTAGGTATGAAACCGAGGAGAGACTGCAATGATGGTGACACCGTTGCAAAGCAGCCTGTGTGCTGAAGAGGCCCAGCACTAGCTTTCCCTGCTGGTTCTTCTGCTGTGGGAGCAGATGCCACTGTTCATTCTGCGCTGACTGTGTTGCTGCGCAGCAGAGAGCAGGCTCTGGACTGATTCCATTCAAATGCTTTTCCTGTATGAAAGTGAGCAGTGAAAGCAACGATGGATGCACCAATGTAAAGGTGATTGTGTGCTGAACAGGTCCAGCACCAGCTTTCAATCCTGACACTTCTGCTGTGGGAGCAGAGGCCAAACGTTCGTGCTGTACTCACTGTGCTGCCTGCAGCTGAGAGCGACCAGCTGAGAATTTGGATTCAAATGGACTTTTAGGTATGAAACCGAGGAGAGACTGCAATGATGGTGACACCGTTGCAAAGCAGCCTGTGTGCTGAAGAGGCCCAGCACCAGCTTTCCCTGCTGGTTCTTCTGCTGTGGGAGCAGATGCCACTGTTCATTCTGTGCTGTGTTGCTGCGCAGCAGAGAGCAGGCTCTGAACTGATTCCATTCAAATGCTTTTCCTGTATGAAAGTGAGCAGTGAAAGCAACGATGGATGCACCAATGTAAAGGTGATTGTGTGCTGAACAGGTCCAGCACCAGCTTTCCCTCCTGGCTCTTCTGCTGTGGGAGCAGAGGCCAAACGTTCGTGCTGTACTCACTGTGCTGCCTGCAGCTGAGGGCGACCAGCTGAGAATTTGGATTCAAATGGACTTTTAGGTATGAAACCGAGGAGAGACTGCAATGATGGTGACACCGTTGCAAAGCAGCCTGTGTGCTGAAGAGGCCCAGCACTAGCTTTCCCTGCTGGTTCTTCTGCTGTGGGAGCAGATGCCACTGTTCATTCTGTGCTGACTGTGTTGCTGCGCAGCAGAGAGCAGGCTCTGAACTGATTCCATTCAAATGCTTTTCCTGTATGAAAGTGAGCAGTGAAAGCAACGATGGATGCACCAATGTAAAGGTGATTGTGTGCTGAACAGGTCCAGCACCAGCTTTCCCTCCTGGCTCTTCTGCCTTGGGAGCAGAGGCCAAACGTTCGTGCTGTACTCACTGTGCTGCCTGCAGCTGAGAGAGACCAGCAGAGAATTTGGATTCAAATGGACTTTTAGGTATGAAACCGAGGAGAGACTGCAATGATGGTGACACCGTTGCAAAGCAGCCTGTGTGCTGAAGAGGCCCAGCACTAGCTTTCCCTGCTGGTTCTTCTGCTGTGGGAGCAGATGCCACTGTTCATTCTGTGCTGACTGTGTTGCTGCGCAGCAGAGAGCAGGCTCTGGACTGATTCCATTCAAATGCTTTTCCTGTATGAAAGTGAGCAGTGAAAGCAACGATGGATGCACCAATGTAAAGGTGATTGTGTGCTGAACAGGTCCAGCACCAGCTTTCAATCCTGACACTTCTGCTGTGGGAGCAGAGGCCAAACGTTCGTGCTGTACTCACTGGGCTGCCTGCAGCTGAGAGAGACCAGCTGAGAATTTGGATTCAAATGGACTTTTAGGTATGAAACCGAGGAGAGACTGCAATGATGGTGACACCGTTGCAAAGCAGCCTGTGTGCTGAAGAGGCCCAGCACTAGCTTTCCCTGCTGGTTCTTCTGCTGTGGGAGCAGATGCCACTGTTCATTCTGCGCTGACTGTGTTGCTGCGCAGCAGAGAGCAGGCTCTGGACTGATTCCATTCAAATGCTTTTCCTGTATGAAAGTGAGCAGTGAAAGCAACGATGGATGCACCAATGTAAAGGTGATTGTGTGCTGAACAGGTCCAGCACCAGCTTTCAATCCTGACACTTCTGCTGTGGGAGCAGAGGCCAAACGTTCGTGCTGTACTCACTGGGCTGCCTGCCGCTGAGAGCCACCAGCTGAGAATTTGGATTCAAATGGACTTTTAGGTATGAAACCGAGGAGAGACTGCAATGATGGTGACACCGTTGCAAAGCAGCCTGTGTGCTGAAGAGGCCCAGCACCAGCTTTCCCTGCTGGTTCTTCTGCTGTGGGAGCAGATGCCACTGTTCATTCTGTGCTGTGTTGCTGCGCAGCAGAGAGCAGGCTCTGAACTGATTCCATTCAAATGCTTTTCCTGTATGAAAGGGAGCAGTGAAAGCAACGATGGATGCACCAATGTAAAGGTGATTGTGTGCTGAACAGGTCCAGCACAAGCTTTCAATCCTGGCTCTTCTGCTGTGGGAGCAGAAGCCAAACGTTCTTGCTGTACTCACTCTGCTGCTGGGCAGCTGAAAGCGACCAGCAGAGAATTTGGATTCAAATGGACTTTTAGGTATGAAACCGAGGAGAGACTGCAATGATGGTGACACCGTTGCAAAGCAGCCTGTGTGCTGAAGAGGCCCAGCACTAGCTTTCCCTGCTGGTTCTTCTGCTGTGGGAGCAGATGCCACTGTTCATTCTGTGCTGACTGTGTTGCTGCGCAGCAGAGAGCAGGCTCTGAACTGATTCCATTCAAATGCTTTTCCTGTATGAAAGTGAGCAGTGAAAGCAACGATGGATGCACCAATGTAAAGGTGATTGTGTGCTGAACAGGTCCAGCACAAGCTTTCAATCCCGGCTCTTCTGCTGGGGGAGCAGAAGCCAAACGTTCGTGCTGTACTCACTGTGCTGCTGGGCAGCTGAAAGCGACCAGCTGAGAATTTGGATTCAAATGGAGTTTTAGGTATGAAACCGAGGAGAGACTGCAATGATGGTGACACCGTTGCAAAGCAGCCTGTGTGCTGAAGAGGCCCAGCACTAGCTTTCCCTGCTGGTTCTTCTGCTGTGGGAGCAGATGCCACTGTTCATTCTGCGCTGACTGTGTTGCTGCGCAGCAGAGAGCAGGCTCTGAACTGATTCCATTCAAATGCTTTTCCTGTATGAAAGTGAGCAGTGAAAGCAACGATGGATGCACCAATGTAAAGGTGATTGTGTGCTGAACAGGTCCAGCACCAGCTTTCCCTCCTGGCTCTTCTGCTGTGGGAGCAGAGGCCAAACGTTCGTGCTGTACTCACTGTGCTGCCTGCAGCTGAGAGCGACCAGCTGAGAATTTGGATTCAAATGGACTTTTAGGTATGAAACCGAGGAGAGACTGCAATGATGGTGACACCGTTGCAAAGCAGCCTGTGTGCTGAAGAGGCCCAGCACTAGCTTTCCCTGCTGGTACTTCTGCTGTGGGAGCAGATGCCACTGTTCATTCTGTGCTGACTGTGTTGCTGCGCAGCAGAGAGCAGGCTCTGAACTGATTCCATTCAAATGCTTTTCCTGTATGAAAGGGAGCAGTGAAAGCAACGATGGATGCACCAATGTAAAGGTGATTGTGTGCTGAACACGTCCAGCACAAGCTTTCAATCCTGGCTCTTCTGCTGTGGGAGCAGAAGCCAAACGTTTGTGCTGTACTCACTGTGCTGCCTGCAGCTGAGAGCGACCAGCAGAGAATTTGGATTCAAATGGACTTTTAGGTATGAAACCGAGGAGAGACTGCAATGATGGTGACACCGTTGCAAAGCAGCCTGTGTGCTGAAGAGGCCCAGCACTAGCTTTCCCTGCCGGTACTTCTGCTGTGGGAGCAGATGCCACGGTTCATTCTGCGCTGACTGTGTTGCTGCGCAGCAGAGAGCAGGCTCTGAACTGATTCCATTCAAATGCTTTTCCTGTATGAAAGTGAGCAGTGAAAGCAACGATGGATGCACCAATGTAAAGGTGATTGTGTGCTGAACAGGTCCAGCACCAGCTTTCCCTCCTGGCTCTTCTGCCTTGTGAGCAGAGGCCAAACGTTCGTGCTGTACTCACTGTGCTGCCTGCAGCTGAGAGAGACCAGCAGAGGTGCTGAACAGGTCCAGCACCAGCTTTCAATCCTGACACTTCTGCTGTGGGAGCAGAGGCCAAACGTTCGTGCTGTACTCACTGGGCTGCCTG
>NW_026916351.1:0-21137 GCF_034315485.1 Pezoporus occidentalis
GGGCAGGGGATATTGGGGTCAATGGGGCCCATAGGGCTCTATGGGGCAGGGGATATTGGGGTCAATGGGGCCCATAGGGCTCTATGGGGCAGGGGATATTGGGGTCAATGGGGCCCATAGGACTCTATGGGGCAGGGGATATTGGGGTCAATAGGGCTCTATGGGGCAGGGGATATTGGGGTCAATGGGGCCCATAGGGCTCCATGGGGCAGGGGATATTGGGGTCAATGGGGCCCATAGGGCTCTATGGGGCAGGGGATATTGGGGTCAATGGGGCCCATAGGGATCTATGGGGCAGGGGGTCCTGGTGCCTATGGGCTCTATAGGGCTCAATGTCTCCCCCCCCCTTCTTCCTGCCCCATAGCGAGTGTTCCTGCCCCATGGATACCCCCATAGCGTGAGCCCCGATTACCTCCAGTACCAGTTGTGGGACTCCCTGCAGGTACTGGGGGGGGGAACTGGTTCTAACTGGTTTTAACTGGTTTTAACTGGTTCTAACTGGTTCTAACTGGTTCTAACTGGTCTCTAACTGGTTCTAACTGGTTCTAACTGGTCTCTAACTGGTTCTAACTGGTTCTAACTGGTTCTAACTGGTCTCTAACTGGTTCTAACTGGTCTCTAACTGGTTCTAACTGGTTCTAACTGGTCTCTAACTGGTCTCTAACTGGTCTCTAACTGGTTCTAACTGGTTCTCACTGGTCTCTAACTGGTTCTAACTGGTCTCTAACTGGTTCTAACTGGTTCTAACTGGTTCTAACTGGTCTCTAACTGGTCTCTAACTGGTTCTAACTGGGTTCTAACTGGTTCTAACTGGTTCTAACTGGTTCTAACTGGTCTCTAACTGGTTCTAACTGGTCTCTAACTGGTTCTAACTGGTCTCTAACTGGTTCTAACTGGTTCTAACTGGTCTCTAACTGGTTCTAACTGGTTCTAACTGGTCTCTAACTGGTTCTAACTGGTTCTAACTGGTCTCTAACTGGTTCTAACTGGTTCTAACTGGTTCTAACTGGTTCTAACTGGTCTCTAACTGGTTCTAACTGGTCTCTAACTGGTTCTAACTGGTTCTAACTGGTCTCTAACTGGTTCTAACTGGTTCTAACTGGTTCTAACTGGTTCTCACTGGTCTCTAACTGGTTCTAACTGGTTCTAACTGGTTCTAACTGGTTCTAACTGGTCTCTAACTGGTTCTAACTGGTTCTAACTGGTTCTAACTGGTTCTAACTGGTCTCTAACTGGTTCTAACTGCTCTCTAACTGGTTCTAACTGGTTCTAACTGGTTCTAACTGGTCTCTAACTGGTTCTAACTGGTTCTAACTGGTTCTAACTGGTCTCTAACTGGTCTCTAACTGGTCTCTAACTGGTTCTCACTGGTCTCTAACTGGTTCTAACTGGTCTCTAACTGGTTCTAACTGGTTCTAACTGGTTCTCACTGGTCTCTAACTGGTTCTAACTGGTTCTAACTGGTCTCTAACTGGTTCTAACTGGTTCTCACTAATCTCTAACTGGTTCTAACTGGTTCTAACTGGTTCTAACTGGTCTCTAACTGGTTCTAACTGGTTCTAACTGGTTCTAACTGGTCTCTAACTGGTCTCTAACTGGTCTCTAACTGGTTCTCACTGGTCTCTAACTGGTTCTAACTGGTCTCTAACTGGTTCTAACTGGTTCTAACTGGTTCTCACTGGTCTCTAACTGGTTCTAACTGGTCTCTAACTGGTCTCTAACTGGTTCTCACTAATCTCTAACTGGTTCTAACTGGTCTCTAACTGGTTCTAACTGGTTCTAACTGGTTCTCACTGGTCTCTAACTGGTTCTAACTGGTTCTAACTGGTTCTAACTGGTCTCTAACTGGTCTCTAACTGGTTCTAACTGGTTCTAACTGGTTCTAACTGGTCTCTAACTGGTTCTAACTGGTCTCTATCTGGTTCTATCTGGTTCTAACTGGTTCTAACTGGTTCTAACTGGTCTCTAACTGGTTCTAGCTGGTCTCTAACTGGTCTCTAACTGGTTCTAACTGGTTCTAACTGGTTCTAACTGGTCTCTAACTGGTCTCTAACTGGTTCTAACTGGTCTCTAACTGGTCTCTAACTGGTTCTAACTGGTTCTAACTGGTCTCTAACTGGTTCTAACTGGTTCTAACTGGTCTCTAACTGGTTCTAACTGGTTCTAACTGGTTCTCACTGGTCTCTAACTGGTTTTAACTGGTTCTAACTGGTTCTAACTGGTTCTAACTGGTTCTAACTGGTCTCTAACTGGTTCTATCTGGTCTCTAACTGGTTCTAACTGGTTCTAACTGGTTCTAACTGGTCTCTAACTGGTCTCTAACTGGTTCTAACTGGTTCTAACTGGTTCTAACTGGTCTCTAACTGGTCTCTAACTGGTTCTAACTGGTTCTAACTGGTTCTAACTGGTCTCTAACTGGTTCTAACTGGTTCTAACTGGTCTCTAACTGGTTCTAACTGGTTCTAACTGGTTCTAACTGGTCTCTAACTTGTTCTAACTGGTTCTAACTGGTCTCTAACTGGTCTCTAACTGGTCTCTAACTGGTTCTAACTGGTCTCTAACTGGTCCTAACTGGTTCTAACTGGTCTCTAACTGGTTCTAACTGGTTCTAACTGGTCTCTAACAGGTTCTAACTGGTTCTAACTGGTCTCTAACTGGTTCTAACTGGTTCTAACTGGTTCTAACTGGTCTCTAACTGGTTCTAACTGGTTCTAACCGGTTCTAACCGGTTCTAACCGGTTCTAACTGGTCTCTAACTGGTTCTAACTGGTTCTAACTGGTTCTAACTGGTTCTAACTGGTCTCTAACTGGTTCTAACTGGTTCTAACTGGTCTCTAACTGGTCCTAACTGGTTCTAACTGGTTCTAACTGGTCTCTAACTGGTCCTAACTGGTTCTAACTGGTTCTAACTGGTCTCTAACTGGTTCTAACTGGTTCTAACTGGTCTCTAACTGGTTCTAACTGGTTCTAACTGGTCTCTAACTGGTTCTAACTGGTCTCTAACTGGTCTCTAACTGGTTCTAACTGGTTCTAACTGGTTCTAACTGGTCTCTAACTGGTCTCTATCTGGTTCTATCTGGTTCTAACTGGTCTCTAACTGGTTCTAACTGGTTCTAACTGGTCTCTAACTGGTCTCTAACTGGTTCTAACTGGTCTCTAACTGGTTCTAACTGGTTCTAACTGGTTCTAACTGGTTCTCACTGGTTCTCACTGGTCTCTAACTGGTTCTAACTGGTTCTAACTGGTCTCTAACTGGTTCTCACTGGTCTCTAACTGGTTCTAACTGGTCTCTAACTGGTTCTAACTGGTCTCTAACTGGTTCTAACTGGTTCTAACTGGTTCTAACTGGTCTCTAACTGGTTCTAACTGGTTCTCACTGGTTCTCACTGGTCTCTAACTGGTTCTAACTGGTTCTAACTGTTTCTCACTGGTTCTCACTGGTCCTAACTGGTCTCTAACTGGTTCTAACTGGTCTCTAACTGGTTCTAACTGGTCTCTAACTGGTTCTAACTGGTCTCTAACTGGTTCTAACTGGTTTTAACTGGTCTCTAACTGGTTCTAACTGGTCTCTAACTGGTTCTAACTGGTTGTAACTGGTCTCTAACTGGTTCTAACTGGTTCTAACTGGTCTCTAACGGGTTCTAACTGGTTCTAACTGGTTCTAACTGGTTCTAACTGGTTCTAACTGGTTCTAACTGGTCTCTAACTGGTTCTAACTGGTTCTAACTGGTCTCTAACTGGTTCTAACTGGTCTCTAACTGGTTCTAACTGGTTCTCACTGGTTCTAACTGGTTCTAACTGGTTCTAACTGGTCTCTAACTGGTTCTAACTGGTTCTAACTGGTCTCTAACTGGTTCTAACTGGTTCTAACTGGTTCTCACTGGTTCTAACTGGTCTCTAACTGGTTCTAACTGGTCTCTAACTGGTCTCTAACTGGTTCTAACTGGTCTCTAACTGGTTCTAACTGGTTCTAACTGGTTCTAACTGGTCTCTAACTGGTTCTAACTGGTTCTAACTGGTTCTAACTGGTTCTAACTGGTCTCTAACTGGTTCTAACTGGTTCTAACTGGTCTCTAACTGGTTCTAACTGGTTTTAACTGGTTCTAACTGGCTCTAACTGGTTCTAACTGGTTCTAACTGGTTCTAACTGGTCTCTAACTGGTTCTAACTGGTTCTAACTGGTCTCTAACTGGTCTCTAACTGGTTCTAACTGGTTCTAACTGGTTCTAACTGGTCTCTAACTGGTTCTAACTGGTTCTAACTGGTTCTAACTGGTCTCTAACTGGTTCTAACTGGTTCTAACTGGTTCTCACTGGTCTCTAACTGGTTCTAACAGGTTCTAACTGGTTCTAACTGGTCTCTAACTGGTCTCTAACTGGTTCTAACTGGTCTCTAACTGGTTCTAACTGGTTCTAACTGGTTCTAACTGGTCTCTAACTGGTCTCTAACTGGTTCTAACTGGTCTCTAACGGGTTCTAACTGGCTCTAACTGGTTCTGACTTGTCTCTAACTGGTTCTAACTGGTTCTAACTGGTTCTAACTGGTCTCTAACTGGTTCTAACTGGTTCTAACTGGTCTCTAACTGGTTCTAACTGGTTCTAACTGGTTCTAACTGGTCTCTAACTGGTTCTAACTGGTTCTAACTGGTTCTAACTGGTCTCTAACTGGTCTCTAACTGGTTCTAACTGGTCTCTAACTGGTTCTAACTGGTTCTAACTGGTCTCTAACTGGTTCTAACTGGTCTCTAACTGGTCTCTAACTGGTTCTATCTGGTTCTAACTGGTTCTAACTGGTCTCTAACTGGTCTCTAACTGGTTCTAACTGGTTCTAACTGGTCTCTAACTGGTCTCTAACTGGTTCTAACTGGTCTCTAACTGGTTCTAACTGGTTCTAACTGGTTCTAACTGGTTCTAACTGGTCTCTAACTGGTTCTAACAGGTTCTAACTGGTTCTAACTGGTTCTAACTGGTTCTAACTGGTCTCTAACTGGTTCTAACTGGTTCTAACTGGTCTCTAACTGGTCTCTAACTGGTTTTAACTGGTTCTAGCTGGTTCTAACTGGTCTCTAACTGGTTCTAACTGGTTCTAACTGGTCTCTAACTGGTTCTAACTGGTTCTAACTGGTCTCTAACTGGTTCTAACTGGTCTCTAACTGGTTCTAACTGGTCTCTAACTGGTTCTAACTGGTCTCTAACTGGTTCTAACTGCTTTTAACTGGTTCTAACTGGTTCTCACTGGTCTCTAACTGGTTCTAACTGGTCTCTAACTGGTTCTAACTGGTTCTAACTGGTTCTAACTGGTTCTAACTGGTCTCTAACTGGTTCTAACTGGTTCTAACTGGTTCTAACTGGTCTCTAACTGGTTCTAACTGGTTCTAACTGGTCTCTAACTGGTTCTAACTGGTTCTAACTGGTTCTAACTGGTTGTAACTGGTTCTAACTGGTCTCTAACTGGTTCTAACTGGTCTCTAACTGGTTCTAACTGGTTCTAACTGGTCTCTAACTGGTTCTAACTGGTTCTAACTGGTTCTAACTGGTCTCTAACTGGTTCTAACTGGTTCTAACTGGTCTCTAACTGGTCTCTAACTGGTTCTAACTGGTCTCTAACTGGTTCTAACTGGTTCTAACTGGTCTCTAACTGGTTCTAACTGGTTGTAACTGGTCTCTAACTGGTTCTAACTGGTTCTAACTGGTCTCTAACGGGTTCTAACTGGTTCTAACTGGTTCTAACTGGTTCTAACTGGTTCTAACTGGTCTCTAACTGGTTCTAACTGGTCTCTAACTGGTTCTAACTGGTCTCTAACTGGTCTCTAACTGGTTCTCACTGGTTCTCACTGGTCTCTAACTGGTTCTAACTGGTTCTAACTGGTTCTAACTGGTTCTAACTGGTTTTAACTGGTTCTAACTGGTTCTAACTGGTCTCTAACTGGTTCTAACTGGTTCTAACTGGTTCTAACTGGTTCTAACTGGTTGTAACTGGTTCTAACTGGTCTCTAACTGGTTCTAACTGGTCTCTAACTGGTTCTAACTGGTTCTAACTGGTCTCTAACTGGTTCTAACTGGTTCTAACTGGTTCTAACTGGTCTCTAACTGGTTCTAACTGGTTCTAACTGGTCTCTAACTGGTCTCTAACTGGTTCTAACTGGTCTCTAACTGGTTCTAACTGGTTCTAACTGGTCTCTAACTGGTTCTAACTGGTTGTAACTGGTCTCTAACTGGTTCTAACTGGTTCTAACTGGTCTCTAACGGGTTCTAACTGGTTCTAACTGGTTCTAACTGGTTCTAACTGGTTCTAACTGGTTCTAACTGGTCTCTAACTGGTTCTAACTGGTCTCTAACTGGTTCTAACTGGTCTCTAACTGGTCTCTAACTGGTTCTAACTGGTTCTAACTGGTTCTAACTGGTCTCTAACTGGTCTCTAACTGGTTCTCACTGGTTCTCACTGGTCTCTAACTGGTTCTAACTGGTTCTAACTGGTTCTAACTGGTTCTAACTGGTTTTAACTGGTTCTAACTGGTTCTAACTGGTCTCTAACTGGTTCTAACTGGTTCTAACTGGTCTCTAACTGGTTCTAACTGGTTCTAACTGGTTCTAACTGGTTGTAACTGGTTCTAACTGGTCTCTAACTGGTTCTAACTGGTCTCTAACTGGTTCTAACTGGTTCTAACTGGTCTCTAACTGGTTCTAACTGGTTCTAACTGGTTCTAACTGGTCTCTAACTGGTTCTAACTGGTTCTAACTGGTCTCTAACTGGTCTCTAACTGGTTCTAACTGGTCTCTAACTGGTTCTAACTGGTTCTAACTGGTCTCTAACTGGTTCTAACTGGTTGTAACTGGTCTCTAACTGGTTCTAACTGGTTCTAACTGGTCTCTAACGGGTTCTAACTGGTTCTAACTGGTTCTAACTGGTTCTAACTGGTTCTAACTGGTCTCTAACTGGTTCTAACTGGTTCTAACTGGTCTCTAACTGGTTCTAACTGGTCTCTAACTGGTCCTAACTGGTTCTAACTGGTTCTAACTGGTCTCTAACTGGTCTCTAACTGGTTCTAACTGGTCTCTAACTGGTTCTAACTGGTTCTAACTGGTCTCTAACTGGTTCTAACTGGTTCTAACTGGTCTCTAACTGGTCTCTAACTGGTCTCTAACTGGTTCTCACTGGTCTCTAACTGGTTCTAACTGGTTCTAACTGGTTCTCACTGGTCTCTCTCCAGGCCCTCTGCTCCTCATTGGCCGGTTCCCTCTCTGCCCGCGCCGTGCTCCAGGCCATGGGGGTGGGCGACGGCGCCGCCACCGTCACCGGGGCCACCCTCACCTGGCTGCTGCGGGGTCAGCGAACCCAAAAACCCCCTTTTTCACCCCAAAAATGGCCTTTTCCCGACGCGAAACCCCCGGAAATGCGTCCGGCGACCCCGAAAACCCCTGGTTTCACCCCAAAAAAACCCTTTTTCACCCCAAAAATGGCCCTTTTCCACCATGAAACCCCCAGAAACGCATCCGGCGACCCCGAAAACTCCTGGTTTCACCCCAAAAATGCCTCTTTTCACCCCAAAAATGGCCCTTTCCCACCATGAAACCCCCAAAAACGCATCTGGCAACCCCAAAAAACCCTGGTTTCACCCCAAAAATGCCCCTTTTCACCCCAAAAATGGCCCTTTTCCACCATGAAACCCCCAGAAACACATCCGGCGACCCCCAAAACCCCTGGTTTCACCCCAAAAATGCCCCTTTTCACCCCCAAAATTCCCCTTTTCACCCCAAAAATTCCCCTTTTCACCCCAAAAATGGCCCTTTCCCACCATGAAGCCCCCAGAAACTCATCGAGTGACCCCAAAAACCCCCATTTTCACCCCAAAAACGGCCCTTTACCCCCCCAAACACCCCAAAACGGATCTGGCGACCCCAAAAACGCCCCTTTTCAACCCAAAAATGGACCTTTCCCACCACAAAACCCCCGAAAACGCATCCGGCAACCCCAAAACCCCCCATTTTCACCCCAAAAATGGCCCTTTCCCACCATGAAACCCCCAGAAACGCATCCGGCGACCCCAAAAACCCCCGGTTTCACCCCAAAAATGGCTCCAGTGACCCCAGAAACCCCCTTTTTCACCCCAAAACCGGCCCTTTTCACCCCAAAAATGGCCCTTTCCCGATGCGAAACCCCCAGAGACGCATCCAGCGACCCCAAAAAACCCTGGTTTCACCCCAAAAATGCCACTTTTCACCCCAAAAACGGCCCTTTCCCACCATGAAAACCCCCAGAAACGCATCCAGTGCCCCCAAAAACCCCCATTTTCATCCCAAAAACGGCCCTTTACCCCCCAAAACACCCAAAAACGGATCTGGTGACTCCGAAAACGCTGCTTTTCACCCCAAAAATGGCCCTTTCCCGACGAGAAACCCCCAAAAATGCATCCGGCGACCCCGAAATCCTGTGGTTTCACCCCAAAAATGGCTTCAGTGACCCCAAAAACGCCCATTTTCACCCCCAAAATGGCCCTTTCCCACAATGAAAACCCCAAAAACGCATCCGGCGACCCCAAAAACCCCCGGTTTCACCCCCAAAACAGCTCCAGTGACCCCAGAAACCCCCTTTTTCACCCCAAAACCTGCCCCGTTCCACCCCAAAACCCCCCAAAACAGATCTGGCGACCCCAAAAACCCCCGGTTTAACCCCAAAATCCCCTCATTTCACCCCAAAATCCCCTTTTTTCACCCCAAAATCTGCTTTCCAGACCACAAAAACCTCATTTTTCACCGCAAATCTCAACCCAAAATCCCCTTTTTTCACCCCAAACCCCATTTTGACCAAAATTACCCTTTTTCACCCCAAACCTCATTTTGACCCAAAATCACCCTTTTTTGACCCAAAATCACCCTTTTTCACCCCAAAACCCCCTTTTGACCCAGAATCCCCCTTTTTCACCCCAAACCCCTTTTTGACCCGAAATCCCCCTTTTTCACCCCAAAACCCCTTTTGACCCGAAATCCCCCTTTTTCACCGCAAAACCCCTTTTGACCCAAAATCCCCCTTTTTCACCCCAAACCCCCTTTTTGACCCAAAATCCCACTTTTTCACCCCCAAACCCCCTTTTTGACCCAAAATCCTCTTTTTCACCCCAAATCCCCTTTTTGACCCAAAATCCCCCTTTTTCACCCCAAATCCCTTTTGACCCAAAATCACCCTTTTTTGACCCAAAACCCCTTTTAGACCCAAAATCCCCCTTTTTCACCCCAAAACCCCTTTTGACCCAAAATCCCCCTTTTTCACCCCAAACCCCCTTTTTGACCCAGAATCCCCCTTTTTCACCCCAAAACCCCTTTTTGACCCAAAATCCCCCTTTTTCACCCCAAAACCCCTTTTTGACCCAAAATCCCCCTTTTTCACCCCAAACCCCATTTTGACCCAAAATCCCCCCTTTTCACCCCAAATTCCCCTTTTTGACCCAAAATCCCCCTTTTTCACCCCAAAACCCCCCATTTTTCCCCAAATCCCCCTTTTTCACCCCAAAACCCCCCGTTTTTCCCAAAATCCCCCTTTTTCACCCCAAACCCCCCCTTTTTCACCCCAAAATCCCCCTTTTTCCCCCAAACCCCCCATTTTTTCCCAAAATCCCCCTTTTTCACCCCAAAACCCCTTTTTTTCCCAAAATCCCCCTTTTTCACCCCAAAACCCATTTTTGACCCAAAATCCCCCTTTTTCACCCCAAACCCTCCTTTTTAACCCAAAATCCCCCTTTTTCACCCCAAACCCCCTTTTTGACCCAAAAATCCCCCTTTTTCACCCCAAACCCCCTTTTTGACCCAAAATCCTCCTTTTTCACCCCAAATCCCCTTTTTGACCCAAAATCCCCCATTTTCACCCCAAAACCCCCTTTTGACCCAAAATCCCCTTTTTTCACCCCAAACCCCCTTTTTGACCCAAAAACTTCCTTTTTCACCCCAAAACCCCCTTTTTGACCCAAAATCCCCCTTTTTCACCCCAAACCCCATTTTGACCCAAAATCCCCCTTTTTCACCCCAAATCCCCTTTTTGACCCAAAATCCCCCATTTTCACCCCAAAACACCTTTTGACCCAAAATCCCCTTTTTTCACTCCAAACCCCCTTTTTGACCCAAAAACTTCCTTTTTCACCCCAAAACCCCCTTTTGACCCAAAATCCCGCTTTTTCACCCCAAACCCCCTTTTTGACCCAATATCCCCCTTTTTAACCCCAAACCCCATTTTGACCCAAAATCCCCCTTTTTCACCCCAAACCCCCTTTTTGACCCAAAATCGCCCTTTTTCACCCAAAACCCCCTTTTGACCCAAAATCCCCCTTTTTCACCCCAAAACCCCTTTTTGACCCAAAATCCCCCTTTTTCACCCCAAACCCCCTTTTTGACCCAAAATCCCCCTTTTTCACCCCAAAACCCCCCCGTTTTTCCCCAAATCCCCCTTTTTCACCCCAAACCCCCCTTTTTGACCCAAAATCCCCCTTTTTCACCCCTAATCCCCTTTTTGACCCAAAATCCCCCTTTTTCACCCCAAACCCCATTTTGACCCAAAATCCCCACTTTTCACCCCAAATTCCCCTTTTTGACCCAAAATCCCCCTTTTTCACCCCAAAACCCCTTTTTGACCCAAAATCCCCCTTTTTCACCCCAAAAACCCCTTTTGACCTAAAATCCCCCTTTTTCACCCCAAATCCCCTTTTTGACCCAAAATCCCCCTTTTTCACCCCAAAACCCCCTTTTTGACCCAAAATCCCCCTTTTTCACCCCAAATTTGTGTCCCCCACAGATGGGGTGGGGATGGTGACGAGAATCACGTTCACCTGCCTGCAGGGGTGAGCACTGGGATGGACTGGGATGGGAATGGGAGGGACTGGGATGGACTGGGATGGACTGGGATGGGATTGGGATGGACTGGGATGGATTGGGATGGCCTGGGATTGAACTGGGATGGACTGGGATGGACTGGGAGGGACTGGGATGGACTGGGATGAACTGGGATGGAACTGGGATGGGAATGGGATGAACTGGGATGGAACTGGGATGGGATTGGGATGAACTGGGATGGACTGGGATGGACTGGGAGGGACTGGGATGGACTGGGATGAACTGGGATGGAACTGGGATGGGAATGGGATGAACTGGGATGGAACTGGGATGGGATTGGGATGAACTGGGATGGACTGGGATGGACTGGGAGGGACTGGGATGGACTGGGATGAACTGGGATGGAACTGGGATGGGAATGGGATGGACTGGGATGGACTGGGATGGGATGGGATGAACTGGGATGGAACTGGGATGGGATTGGGATGAACTGGGATGGACTGGGATGGACTGGGAGGGACTGGGATGGAACTGGGATGGGACTGGGATGGGAATGGGATGAACTGGGATCACACTGGGTGAGCAATGGGAGTCAATGGTGGGGGGGGGCACTGGTCCTTACTGGTCCATACCGGTTCCCCCCCCCAATAGGAGCCGCCTGGACTGCGAGGCAAAGCAGTGGCGGTGAGGCCACGCCCCCTTCCCTAAGCCACGCCCCTTCCCTAAACCCCGCCCCTTCCCAAGCCACACGCCCTTCCCAAACCCCGTCCCTTCCCTAAGCCCCGCCTCATTCCCGCAAACCACGCCCTCTTCCATAAGCTCCGCCCCTTCATTAAACCACGCCCCCTTCAGGACCCGCCCCTTCCCTAAGCCCCGCCCCCTTCCCGCAAACCGCGCCACTTCCCCAAGCCCCGCCCCTTTTATCGACCCCGCCCCTTCTCAAAGCCCCGCCCCATTTACTAAGCCCCACCCCTTCCTTAAGCCACGCCCCATTCCCCCAAGCCACGCCCCCTTACCTAAGCCACGCCCCTCCCATAAGCCCCGCCCCTTCCTTAGGCCACGCCCCCTCTCCAAAACCCCGTCCACTTCCCCAAACCCCGCCCCTTAAGCCACGCCCCCTTCCCCCAACCCCACCCCTTCCATAAGCCCTGCTCCTTCCTTAAGCCACGCCCCCGTTCACAAGCCCCGCCCACTTCCCCAAACCCCGCCCCTTACCTAAGCCCCGCCCCTTAAGCCACGCCCCCTTCCCCCAACCCCACCCCTTCCTTAAGCCCCGCCCCGTCCCCAAGCCCCACCTCCTTCCCCAAACCCCGCCCCCTTCCCTAAGCCCCGCCTCTTCCCCAACCCCCACATCCTTCCCTAAGCCACGCCCCCTTCCCCAAGCCCTGCCCACTTCCTCAAACCCCACCCCTTCCCCAAACCCCACCCCTTCCCTAAGCCACGCCCCTTCACCAAACCCCGCCCCTTCCCAAGCCACGCCCCCTTCCCGCAAACCCCGCCTCTTCCATAAACCCCGCCCCTTCCCCAAACCCCGCCCCTTTCCCTAAGCCCCGCCCCTTCTCAAAACCCCATCCTTTTCCCAAGCTACGCCCCCTTCCCAAAACCCCGCCCCTCCATAAGCCACACCCCCTTCCCCAAGCCCCGCCCACTTCCCCAAACCCCGCCCCCTTCCCTAAGCCACGCCTCCTTCCCTAAGCCACGTCCCCTTCCCCAAACCCCGCCCCCATAAGCCACGCCCCGCCCCCTTCCCTAAGCCGCGCCCCCTCCCCAAACCCCGCCCCTTTCATTAAGCCCCGCCCCCTTCCCCATTCACACCCACCCTCCCCCCCTCCCATTGGCTCAGCCTCGCCCCCTTCCCCCATTGGCTCCGCCCCCTTTCTTCCTCCCTCCCTTCCTCCCTCCCCCCCATCTCCCATTGGCCCTCGCAGGCTGGCCGCTGACGTCATCAATGACGTGGCGCTGCTGCTGGAGCTGCTCGCGCCGGGTTGGCCCCGCGCTGGCCCCGCCCTCCTGACGTTGGCGGCGGCGGGAAAGGTGACGTCATAGGGAGGGGCGGGGCTTGAGGGGGGGCAATGGGGGGTAATGGGGGGGGGGCAATATGTGTACTGGTCCATACTGGTTTATACTGGTCCATACTGGTCCATATTGGTCCATACTGGTTTATACTGGTCCATACTGGTCCATACTGGTTTATACTGGTCCATACTGGTCCATACTGGTCCGTACTGGTCCATACTGGTTTATACTGGTCCATACTGGTCCATACTGGTTTATACTGGTCCATACTGGTCCATACTGGTCCATACTGGTTTATACTGGTCCATACTGGTCCGTACTGGTTTATACTGGTCCATACCGGTCCATACTGGTCCATACTGGTTTATACTGGTCCATACCGGTCCATACTGGTTTATACTGGTCCATACTGGTTTATACTGGTTTATACTGGTATGGACCCAATGTGTGATGAGGATGGCACTGGTGTGTATTGGAGTGTATTGGAGTGATGTGCTGGTCCATACTGGTTTATACTGGTCCATACTGGTCCATACTGGTTTATACTGGTTTATACTGGTTTATACTGGTTTATACTGGTATGGACCCAATGTGTGATGAGGATGGCACTGGTGTGTATTGGAGTGTATTGGAGTGATGTGCTGGTCCATACCGGTCCATACTGGTCCATACCGGTCCATACCGGTCCATACTGGTCCATACTGGTTTATACTGGTTTATACTGGTTTATACTGGTCCATACTGGTTTATACTGGTTTATACTGGTATGGTCCCAATATGTGATGAGGATGGCACTGGTGTGTATTGGAGTGTATTGGAGTGATGTGCTGGTCCATATTGGTCCATACCGGTCCATACTGGTCCATACTGGTCCATACTAGTCCATACTGGTCCATACTGGTCCATACTGGTTTATACTGGTTTATACTGGTATGGACCCAATGTGTGATGAGGATGGCACTGGTGTGTATTGGAGTGTATTGGTGTGATGTGCTGGTCCATATTGGTCCATACTGGTCCATACTGGTCCATACTGGTTTATACTGGTTTATACTGGTTTGGACCCAATGTGTAATGAGGATGGCACTGGTGCGTATTGGAGTGTATTGAAGTGATGTGCTGGTCCATATTGCTCCATATTGGTTTATACTGGTCCATACTGGTCCGTACTGGTCCATACTGGTTTATACTGGTTTATACTGGTTTATACTGGTTTATACTGGTCCCCCAGTGCGTGGTGGGGGTCGCCGGCGGTGCCACCCGCGCCGCTCTGGCCGTGCACCAGGCCCGGAGGGACAACGTGGCCGAGGTGGCAGCCAAGGACAGCAGCCAGGTGGGGACTGGGATGGACTGGGATGGACTGGGATGGACTGGGATGGACTGGGATGGGATTGGGATGGACTGGGATGGGATTGGGATGGACTGGGATGGACTGGGATGGAACTGGGATGGGATTGAGAGGGACTGGGATGGACTGGGATGGGAATGGGATGGACTGGGATGGACTGGGATGGACTGGGATGGACTGGGATGGGATTGGGATGGACTGGGATGGACTGGGATGGACTGGGATGGGATGGGATGGAATGGGATGGGATTGGGATGGACTGGGATGGACTGGGATGGGAATGGGATGGACTGGGATGGACTGGGATGGAACTGGGATGGACTGGGATGGACTGGGATGGGATTGGGATGGACTGGGATGGACTGCGATGGGATTGAGAGGGACTGGGATGGACTGGGATGGAACTGGGATGGACTGGGATGCACTGGGATGGAACTGGGATGGACTGGGATGGACTGGGATGGACTGGGATGGGATTGAGAGGGACTGGGATGGACTGGGATGGGAATGGGATGGAACTGGGATGGGAATGGGATGGACTGGGATGGGATTGGGATGGACTGGGATGGACTGGGATGGGATTGGGATGGAACTGGGATGGACTGGGATGAACTGGGATGCACTGGGATGGACTGGGATGGACTGGGATGGATTGGGATGGACTGGGGTGAACTGGGATGGAACTGGGATGGGATTGGGATGGGATTGGGATGGACTGGGATGGAATGGGATGGACTGGGATGCACTGGGGTGAACTGGTCCATACCGGTCCATACTGGTTTATACTGGTCCATACTGGTCTATACTGGTTTATACCAGTCCATACTGGTTTATACTGGTCCATACTGGTCCATACTGGTTTATACTGGTCCATACTGGTTTATACCGGTCCATACTGGTCCATACTGGTTTATACTGGTTTATACTGGGCAGGAGACGCTGGTGAATGGGCTCGGGCTGCTGCTGGCCCTGCTGCTGCTGCCGGCATTGGAGGGGCGGCCATGGTAAGGGGGCGTGGCCTAAGGGATGCTGAGCGTTGATTGGCTGGGAGGGACCCACAGGGGGCGGGGTCAAAGGGGATGGGGGCGTGGCTTCAATAGGGATGAATGGAGCTGGCTCCGCCCCCCATTGGCTCTCTCCCCATTGGCTCTCTCCCCATTGGCTCTATGGGGTTTTGGGGTCCAGCCTCATTGGCTCTATGGGGTTTTGGGGTCTCTCCCCATTGGCTCTATGGGGTTTTGGGGTCTCTCCCCATTGGCTCTATGGGGTTTTGGGGTCTCTCCCCATTGGCTCTATGGGGTTTTGGGGTCCCCCATTGGCTCTATGGGGTTTTGGGGTCTCTCCCCATTGGCTCTATGGGGTTTTGGGGTCCCCCATTGGCTCTATGGGGTTTTGGGGTCCCCCATTGGCTCTATGGGGTTTTGGGCTCTCACCCCATTGGCTCTCCCAGGGTCACGTGGGCGGTGATGACGTTGCTGCTCGTGACCCACGTGGGCGCCAACGTGGGCGCCGTGGGGTCCCTGCGCCTGCGCAGCCTCAATAGGCCCCGCCTCCGGCTGGCGCTGGGCGGGGCCTTGAGGGGCGTGGCCAAGGATGGGGGCGGAGCCATCGCTGTCCCCACCCCCGACGAGGTGAACCCGCGGGAGCCGCTGCTGCCCGGTGAGTGGATGGCACCCAATGGCACCCGATGGCACCCAATGGCACCCAATGGCACCCAATGGCACCCAATGGTACCCAATGGCACCCAATGGTTCATCAACCCCTCCCAATGGCATCCAATGGCACCCAATGGCACCCAATGGCACCCAATGGCACCCAATGGGGCATCAACCCCCCCCCAGTGGCACCCAATGGCACCCAATGGTACCCAATGGCACCCAATGGCACCCAATGGCACCCAATGGGATCCCAATGGCACCCAATGGCACCCAATGGTACCCAATGGCACCCAATGGCACCCAATGGCACCCAATGGCACCCAATGGTACCCAATGGCACCCAATGGCACCCAATGGCACCCAATGGCGCCCAATGGTACCCAATGGGTCATTAACCCCCCCCAATGGCACCCAATGTGGCATCAACCCCCCCCCAATGGCACCCAATGGCACCCAATGGGTCATCAACCCCCCCCAATGGCACCCAATGGCACCCAATGGGTCATCAACCCCCCCCAATGGCACCCAATGGCACCCAATGGCACCCAATGGCACCCAATGGCACCCAATGGTACCCAATGGGATCCCAATGGTACCCAATGGCACCCAATGGCACCCAATGGGGCATCAACCCCCCCCAATGGCACCCAATGGCACCCAATGGCACCCAATGGTACCCAATGGGATCCCAATGGTACCCAATGGCACCCAATGGCACCCAATGGGGCATCAACCCCCCCCAATGGCACCCAATGGCACCCAATGGTACCCAATGGCACCCACTGGTACCCAATGGCACCCAATGGGTCATCAACCCCTCCTAATGGCACCCAGTGGCACCCAATGGCACCCAATGGCACCCAATGGTACCCAATGGTACCCAATGGCACCCAATGGCACCCAATGGTACCCAATGGCACCCAATGGCACCCAATGGTACCCAATGGCACCCAATGGCACCCAATGGCACACAATGGCACCCAATGGCACCCAATGGTACCCAATGGTACCCAATGGCACCCAATGGCACCCAGTGGGTCATCAACCCCCCCCAATGGCACCCAATGGCACCCAATGGGGCATCAACCCCTCCCAATGGCACCCAATGGCACCCAATGGCACCCAATGGCACCCAATGGCACCCAATAGCACCTAATGGCACCCAATGGCACCCAATGTCACCCAATAGCACCCAATGGCACCCAATGACACCCAATAGCCCCCCCAATGGCACCCAATGGTACCCAATGGCACCCAATGGCACCCAATAGCCCCCCCCAATGGCACCCAATAGCCCCCCCCAATGGCACCCAATGACACCCAATAGCCCTCCCAATGTCACCCAATGACACCCAATAGCACCCAATGGCACCCAATGACACCCAATAGCCCCCCCCAATGGCACCCAATAGCCCCCCTCAATGGCACCCAATGACACCCAATAGCCCTCCCAATGGCACCCAATGGCACCCAATGGTACCCAATGGCACCCAATGGCACCCAATGGCACCCAGTGGCACCCAATGGCACCCAATGGCACCCAATGGAACCCAGTGTCACCCAATAGCACCCAATGGCACCCATTGGCACCCAATGGCACCCAGTGGGTCATCAACCCCCCCCAATGGCACCCAATGGCACCCAATGGGGCATCAACCCCTCCCAATGGCACCCAATGGCACCCAATGGCACCCAATGGCACCCAATAGCACCTAATGGCACCCAATGGCACCCAATGTCACCCAATAGCACCCAATGGCACCCAATGACACCCAATAGCCCCCCCAATGGCACCCAATGGTACCCAATGGCACCCAATGGCACCCAATAGCCCCCCCCAATGGCACCCAATAGCCCCCCCCAATGGCACCCAATGACACCCAATAGCCCTCCCAATGGCACCCAATGGCACCCAATAGCCCCCCCCAATGGCACCCAATGACACCCAATAGCCCTCCCAATGGCACCCAATGACACCCAATGGCACCCAATGGCACCCAATGACACCCAATGGCACCCAATGGCACCCAATGTCACCCAATAGCACCCAATGGCACCCATTGTCCCCCCCCATGTCACCCATCCCCATATCACCCTATGCACCCCTTTCCTGTGTCACCATGACGTCACCATGACGTCACCGTGATGTCACAGTGACGTCATTATGACGTCACCCATTTCCCCCCCCAGGCTTCAGCACCCGCCTCCGCCTCCACTTGGGTGCCCCCCTGCACCGATTGGTCAAGAGGTGAGAGAGCACCCAATGGCGGGGGGGGGGGGACCCTATGGGACCCTATTGGGTGCTCAGCACCCAATGGCGAGCTCAGCACCCAATGGGGAGCTCAGCACCCAATGAGGAGCTCAGCACCCAATGGGGAGCTCAGCACCCAATGGGGAGCTCAGCACCCAATGGGGAGCTCAGCACCCAATGAGGAGCTCAGCACCCAATGGGACCCAATGGGGTGCTCAGGACCCAATTGGGTGCTCAGCACCCAATGAGGAGCTCAGCACCCAATGGGACCCTATGGGGAGCTCAGCACCCAATGAGGAGCTCAGCACCCAATGGGACCCTATGGGGAGCTCAGCACCCAATGAGGAGCTCAGCACCCAATGGGACCCAATGGGGTGCTCGGGACCCAATGAGGAGCTCAGCACCCAATGAGGAGCTCAGCACCCAATGGGACCCTATGGGGACCTCAGCACCCAATGGGGAGCTCAGCTCCAAATGGGGTGCTCAGCACCCAATGAGGAGCTCAGCACCCAATGGGACCCAATCGGGTGCTCAGCACCCAATGAGGAGCTCAGCACCCAATGGGACCTAATTGGGTGCTCAGGACCCAATGAGGAGCTCAGCACCCAATGGGACCTAATTGGGTGCTCAGGACCCAATGAGGAGCTCAGCACCCAATGAGGAGCTCAGCACCCAATGGGACCCTATGGGGACCTCAGCACCCAATGGGGAGCTCAGCTCCAAATGGGGTGCTCAGCACCCAATGAGGAGCTCAGCACCCAATAGGACCCAATTGGGAGCTCAGCACCCAGTGGGGACCTCAGCACCCAATGGGACCCTATGGGGAGCTCAGCACCCAATGGGGAGCTCAGCACCCAATGAGGAGCTCAGCACCCAATGGGACCCTA
The DNA here is from genome assembly GCF_034315485.1 of Pezoporus occidentalis. Lineage (NCBI taxonomy): Eukaryota > Metazoa > Chordata > Aves > Psittaciformes > Psittacidae > Pezoporus > Pezoporus occidentalis. Next base: position 18,978 of record NW_026916351.1, read on the forward strand.
TGGGGAGCTCAGCACCCAATGAGGAGCTCAGCACCCAATGGGACCCTATTGGGTGCTCAGCACCCAGTGGGGAGCTCAGCACCCAATGGGGACCTCAGCACCCAATGGGACCCAATTGGGTGCTCAGGACCCAATGAGGAGCTCAGCACCCAATGGGACCCAATGGGGTGCTCAGCACCCAATGGGACCCTATGGGGAGCTCAGCACCCAATGGGGAGCTCAGCTCCCAATGGGGTGCTCAGCACCCAATGAGGAGCTCAGCACCCAGTGGGACCCAATTGGTTGCTCAGGACCCAATGAGGAGCTCAGCACCCAATAGGACCTAATTGGGTGCTCAGCACCCAATGGGACCTAATTGGGTGCTCAGCACCCAATGGGGACCTCAGCACCCATCCTTCCCGCCCCATAGCGAGGCTGAGCTGCAGAAGGCCATCGAGTGCAGCCCCGAGCAGTACCTCATCGTGCTGCGCCCCTCGGAAGGTGGGTGCCAGCACCCATAGGGGCACCCAGCACCCATAGGGGCACCCATAGGGGGCACCCATAGGGGACACCCATAGGGCGGACCCAGCACCCATAGGAGCACCCATAGGGGGGACACATAGGGCAGACTCAGCACCCATAAGGGGCACCCATAGGGGACACCCATAGGGCGGACCCAGCACCCATAGGGGCACCCATAGGGGGGACCCATAGGGGCACCCATAGGGGGCACACGTAGGGGCAGCCAGCACCCATAGGGGCACCCAGCACCCATAGTGGGACCCATAGGGGGGACCCATAGGGGGCACCCAGCACCCATAGGGGGCACCCATAGGGGGCACCCAGCACCCATAGGGGACACACATAGGGGCAGCCAGCACCCATAGGGGCACCCAGCACCCATAGTGGGACCCATAGGGGGCACCCATAGGGGTACCCAGCACCCATAGGGGCACCCATAGGGGGCACCCAGCACCCATAAGGGACACCCATAGGGGCACCCAGCACCCATAGGGGGGACCCAGCACCCATAGGGGCACCCATAGGGGACACACCTAGGGGCACCCAGCACCCATAGGGGCAGCCATAGGGGCACCCAGCACCCATAGGGGCACCTATAGGGGCACCCATAGGGGGCACGCATAGGGGGCACACATAGGGGGCACCCAGCACCCATAGGGCGGACCCCGCACCCATAGGGGCACCCATAGGGGGGACCCAGCACCCATAAGGGCACCCATAGGGGGCACCCAGCACCCATAGGGACACCCAGCACCCATAGAGGGCACCCAGCATCCATAGGGGCACCCATAGGGGGCACCCAGCACCCATAGGGGCACCCATAGGGGACACACATAGGGGGCACCCAGCACCCATAGGGGCACCCATAGGGGGCACCCATAGGGGCACACATTACCCATAGGGGCACCCAGCACGCATAGGGACACCCATAGGTGCCCCCCAGCACCCATAGGTGTCACCCATGGGTGCCCCCCACCCCCACCCACAGGTTGGGTGGGGGTGGGGCTACGCCTCGGGACCCCCCCCCGCACCCTGGTGCTGGCCTGCGCCCAAGCCCTGCTGCTGGAGGAGCTGCTGGGGGAGCCCCTCCCCCCAGGGGCACCCATGGGTGCTGCCCTGAGCACCCTGAGGGGGAGGCTGCGGCGGTGTCGTGAGCGATGGGGGGGTATTATGGGATGGATATGGGGGTATTATGGGGTGGATATGGGGTTATTATGGGATGGATATGGGGGTATTATGGGGTGGATATGGGGGGGTTATGGGGGGATATGGGGTTATTATGGGGTGGATATGGGGTTATTATGGGGTGGATATGGGGTTATTATGGGGTGGATATGGGGTTATTATGGGGTGGATATGGGGTTATTATGGGGTGGATATGGGGTTATTATGGGATGGATATGGGGTTATTATGGGGTGGATATGGGGTTATTATGGGGTGGATATGGGGTTATTATGGGGTGGATATGGGGGGGATATGGGGGGGTTATGGGGTGGATATGGGGGGGGTATGGGGGGTTATTATGGGATGGATATGGGGTTATTATGGGGTGGATATGGGGGGGATATGGGGTGGATATGGGGTGGATATGGGGGTATTATGGGGTGGATATGGGGTTATTATGGGATGGATATGGGGTTATTATGGGGTGGATATGG
>NW_026916352.1:0-19242 GCF_034315485.1 Pezoporus occidentalis
GGGCCTGGCGGCCGCGGCGCTCAGCAGCACCCCCGGGGCCCCCCAGGCCAACCCCGCGCTCACCCTGGCCCTGCTCTGCACCCGCAAGCTGGGTGCGGGGCGCGCGGCCGTGCTGCTGCTGGCGCAGTGCTGCGGGGCTCTGCTGGCGGCGGCCGCCGCGCGCCTCGCGCTGCCGGAGGGCACCGGGCTCGTGCCCAGGGTGAGTGCCCCTGCGCCGTCCTTGTGCCCAGCCCTGCCCTCGGCCCTGTCCCCATTCCAGTTCTTGTCCCCATCTTTGTCCCTATTCCCATCCCCACCCTTATCCCTGTGCCCATCCTTGTCTCTTTTCCCATCCCCATCCCATGTCCCTGTCCCCACCCCACCCCACCCCCATCTCACCCCATCCCATCCCCATCCCCATCCCCATCCCAACCACATCCCAATCCCCCTCCCCATCCCATCCCCATCCCCATCCCCATCCCAACCACATCCCAATCCCCATCCCATCCCCATCCCCACCCCATCCCACCCCATCCCCATCCCCATCCCATCCATCCCCACCCCCATCCCATCCCCATCCCCCATCCCCATCCCATCCCCACCCCATCCCCATCCCACCCCATCCCACCCCATCCGCATCCCCATCCCCACCCCATCCCCATCCCATCCCCATCCCCACCCCATCCCACCCCATCCAATCCCACCCCATCCCCATCCCCATCCATCCCACCCCATCCCACCCCATCCCATCCAACCCATCCCATCCCATCTATCCCATCCCATCCCATCCATCCCACCCCATCCCACCCCATCCCATCCAACCCATCCCATCCCATCTATCCCATCCCCATCCCATCCCATCCCCATCCCCATCCCATCCCCATCCCGTCTCCACCCCATCCCATCCCCACCCCATCCCATCCCATCCCCATCCCACCCCATCCCACCCCAGCTCCAGCCGCTCTCCCCGGCTGTACCCGCAGGTGAGCGCTCAGGGCACGGCAGGACAGGCCCTGGCCTGGGAGACCTTGGCCACCATCCCATTGGCTTTGGCCACCTTCGCCTCCTCCTCCCGGGGCCCCCCCCATGGCGGGGGGGGCCTGGTCCTGGGCAGCGCCGTGGCCGCCGGTGCCTTGGCTGCGGTGAGGACCCCCCCGGCCCCCCCATCCAACGCGGGTGCTGGTGCCCCCCCCCCCTCCTGACCCCCCCCATCCCACAGGGACCGGTCTCGGGGGGCAGCTTGAACCCCGCGCGCTCACTGGGGCCGGCGCTTGTCACCGGGGTCTGGGACGATCATTGGGTGAGTTTGGGGTGTGCCCCCCCCCCGAGCCCCATGTGGGGACCCTCCCCGTGTCCATTCGCACCCCCTTGTCCCAGCTGCAGCCCCAGTTCGGGTCCTCCGGGTCCCTCCATCCCAGGGTGGGTCCCCCCAATCCTTTGGGAAGGGCTTCCCTGGTCCCCCCATCCCAAACGTGTGAGCCCCCCATGGAGCAGGTTCCTTCAATCCATCCCCTCCCTGTCCCCGTCCCTTTCCCCATCCCTGTCCTCATCCTCATCCCTTTCCCCCTCCTTGTCCTCATCCCTGTCCTCATCTCCATCCTCATCCCTGTCCCCATCCTTATCCCCCTCCCCATCCTCATCCCTGTCCCCCTCCTTATCCTCATCCCTGTCCCCCTCCTTATCCTTGTCCCGTCCCCATCCTCATCCCTGTCCCCCTCCTTGTCCTCATCCTTATCCCGTTCCCCATCCGCATCCCTGTCCCCATCCTTGTCCCCTCCCCATCCTTGTCCCGTCCCCATCCTCATCCCTGTCCCCCTCCTTGTCCTCATCCTTATCCCCCTCCCCATCCTCATCCCTGTCCCCATCCCAATCCAGTTCCCACCCCTATCCCTGTGGGTCCCTGTGCCCCCATCCCTTGCTCAGTACCCAGCAGCCCCCAACCCCACATCCCCTTATCCCTGGGGCACCCAACCCCTCATGTGCATCCCCCCCCTGCCCCATGTGTCCCCCCCCGACCCCTGTGTCCCCCCCCCCAGGTGTACTGGCTGGGGCCGGTGCTGGGCTCGCTGCTGGCCGGGCTCTGCCACGAATTCCTCCTGGCTCCCGGCGCTTCCCGGGACAAGCTCCGCTCCTGCCTGGCCTGCAGGGACGTGGCTCTGGTCGAGGCCACCAGCCCGGCCCCCTCCTCACCCCCCGCCCGCAGCCCCACAGCCTGAGCCCCCCATAGGAGTCGGGGCTCCTGGATCCCCTTTCCCCCGTTATTAAAGCTGGGGTTAGGTCCGACTGTTGCTATGGGGGGTGTGTGGGGTGTGTGTGTCTCAATGGGGCTGCAAGACCCCGATGCCCCCCCTCCCTTCCCATGCGGGTGCCCCCTCCCTGCGGCCCCATTGTTGGGGGGGGGGGGGGGCCGGGACCCCCCATCGCTGTCCCGTGCCGGGCGCTGAGCGCAGCAAAGCGCTTTGTGGCATCCTCTGCAGCCCCGGCAGATTCCGACGGGCGCCAATGGCCGCGCCGGGCTCTAATCCCCCCCCCGGGGGCCCGCTAAGCCGGGCTCAATCATCGCTCCCGCACACAACAGCGCCGGCCCCCCCCCCCCAAGTGTGGGGCAGGGGGAGGCTGCTCCCTGTATTGTGCTCCCACCCATCTATGGGGCAGCGTCGTGTGTTCCCCCCCATAGCAGCCCCATGGATGGACGGGGGGGGGGGGGGGTCCCCGCTATTGGGGGCGGGGGGGGATGTCCCTCTTTGTGTGTCACCGGGCAGCGAAGTGGTTAATGAAGGGGAAGGGGGGGGGGGGTGCGGGATCCGACCCCGGGGGCCGGCCCGAAGGGGCGGGCGGGGGGGGGGGGGGCTTATAAAGGTGTTTGCGGGCGGCCCCCGGGGAGGGGAGCGGGGCCGCAGGAGCGGGGCCAGGCAATGCGGGAGCTGCGCTCGTCCTCCTTCTGGAGGGCCGTCCTGGCCGAGTTCCTGGGCAGCCTCCTCTACACCCTGCTGGGGCTGGGGGCGTCCCTGCGCTGGGTGCCGGGCCCCCCCAATGTCCTGGGGGCTGCCCTGGCCTTCGGGCTGGCTCAAGCCACCCTAGTGCAGGCTCTGGGGCCGGTGAGCGGCGGCCACGTCAACCCCGCCGTTACCTTGGCTTTCCTCATGGCCTCGCAGCTCTCGGTGGCCCGGGCCGTGGGCTACCTCGTGGCACAGGTCCTGGGTGCGCTGGCCGGGGCCGGGGTGCTCTATGGGCTCACACCGGCCCCGGTCCGCGGCACCCTCGGGCTCAGCGCGGTGAGCGGGGCTCCCACAGGGGGTTTTAGGGGTGCCACGGGGATGTCATGGGGGGATTGAGGGGGGTAAAGGGGGGGGGTAGGGGGTCTGGGAGGTGCTTGGGGCTTTGGGGCTGTGGAAGGGGGGTTTAATGGGAATTGAGGTGTTCAGTGGGGGTTTAGGGGCTCTGGGAGGTGCTTGGGGCTTTGGGGTTGTGGAGGGGGGGGTTAATGGGAATTGAGGTGCTCAGTGGGGGTTACTGCAGGGTTTAGGGGCTCTGGGGTTGGGAGTGGTTGTAATGGGGGATTGAGATGCTTGGGGAGGCTGAATGGTGCTAATGGGGGGGTTAGGAGGTTTGGAGGTGTTTGGAGCTTTGGGAGGGGGTGCTGTATGGGGGGATTGAGATGCTGAACGGAGCTAATGGGGGTTAATGGGAGGTTTGGGGGGGTTCCGCGAAGTGCTTGGTGTGAGCAGGGCTTCGGGGTGCAGCGGGGCAAGGCGGTGCTGGGCTCTGCGGGGTGGTGCTGAGCCCCGTGCCCCCCGTTCCAGCTGCACCCGGGCGTGGGGCCGGGGCAGGGCACGGTGGTGGAGCTGCTCCTCACGGCGCAGTTCGTGCTCTGCGTCCTCGCCAGCTTCGACAACCGCCACGACGGGCGCCCGGGCTCGGCCGCGCTGCCCATCGGCTTCTCCCTCGCCCTCGGCCACCTCTTCGGGGTAAGAGCGGCCGCGGGGGGTCCCCGCCTCGGGGGGCAGCGGGGCCGGGTCCCGCACCCACCGCCGCGTCCCCCTCCCATCAGATGTATTACACGGGCGCCAGCATGAACCCGGCGCGCTCCTTTGCGCCCGCCGTCGTCACCCGCAACTTCACCAACCACTGGGTAAGCGCTGCGGGGGGGACCCCGCATCCTTCCAGCATCCCTCCCTCATCCCTCCCGCATCCCTCCCGCATCCCTCCCTCATCCCTCCCGCATCCCTCCCTCATCCCTCTCGCATCCGTCCCGCATCCTTCAGGCATCCCTCCCGCATCCCTCCCTCATCCCTCCCACATCCCTCTCGCATCCGTCCTGCATCCCTCCCGCATCCTTCCCGCATCCCTCCCGCATCCGTCCTGCATCCCTCTCGCATCCCTCCCGCATCCTTCCCGCATCCCTCCTGCATCCTTCCCGCATCCTTCCCTCATCCCTCCCTCATCCCTCCCGCATCGCTCCCTCATTTCTCCCGCATCCTTCCCACATCCTTCCCGCATCCCTCCCTCATCCCTCCCGCATCCTTCCCGCATCCGTCCTCCGCGACCCCCCCCGGTACCATTGCGCTGGGTAACGGGGTCCCCGGTGCCGGTGCCCACCCCGTGCCCCCCCACCCCGCACCTCCCGCAGGTGTTTTGGGCGGGCCCGGTGCTGGGCGCTGCGCTGGGCTCGGTGCTCTACGAGTTCGCGCTGTGCCCGCGGCCGCGCAGCCTGGCCGAGCGCTTGGCCGCCTTCAAGGGAGCTCCGCCCGTTACCGAGCCGCCTCCTTCGCCGCCGGCGGAGCCGCTGGAGCTGAAGACTCAGGGCTTGTAGGTCCCGGCCGCCCCGCCGCTTGGCTGCGTTGTGGTGCGTGTGTGTGCGGCGGGCGGCGGCGGGGCCCGGCCCCCGCGAACCGCCGCGGCGGGAGCGCTGTGTTCGGTGCATTAAACGGCAGCGTTTATTTTGGTAACCGGCAGTGCCCGGCGCCGGGGATGGAGACAGCGGGGATGGAGGGGAGCGGGGATGGAGGGGAGCGGGGATGGAGGGGAGAGGGGATGGAGGGGAACGGGGATGGAGACAGCGGGGATGGAGGGGAACGGGGATGGAGGGGAACGGGGATGGAGGGGAACGGGGATGGAGGGGAACGGGGATGGAGGGGAACGGGGATGGAGCGGAGCGGGGATGGAGGGGAGCGGGGATGGAGGGAGAGGGGATGGAGGGGAACGGGGGGAGAGGGGATGGAGGGGAACGGGGATGGAGGGGAGCGGGGATGGAGGGGAGCGGGGATGGAGGGGAGCGGGGATGGAGGGGAGCGGGGATGGAGGGGAGCGGGGGGAGACAGCGGGGATGGGGAGCGGGGATGGAGGGAACGGGGATGGAGGGGAGGGGAGCGGGGATGGAGGGGAACGGGGATGGAGGGGAACGGGGATGGAGGGGAACGGGGATGGAGGGGAACGGGGATGGAGGGGAACGGGGATGGAGGGGAGCGGGGATGGAGGGGAGCGGGGATGGAGAGGAGAGGGGATGGAGGGGACGGGGGGAGACAGCGGGGATGGAGGGGAGCGGGGATGGAGGGGAGCGGGGATGGAGGGGAACGGGGATGGAGGGGAGCGGGGATGGAGGGGAGCGGGGATGGGGGAATTGGGGACAGGGGAGTAACCCGGGATGAGGAGACCGGAAATGGGGGACACCAGGGATGGAGACAGCGGGGACGGGAGGACCGCGGATGGAGGGGACCGGGGAGGGGGGAACTGGAGATGGGGAGAACCGGGGATGCTGGGGACCAGCCCGAGCCCGCGTCGCCCCGGCAACCGCGCGGGGGCTGCCGGGAGGGGAGGCGCGGTCCTTTCCCGCGCCCGCGGTGGAGGTCCCCGCCCTGCGTCGCACTTAAAGGGGCAATGCCGCGCATGGGAGCTCCTCCCGTTTTGGGGGGCACCGCATCACTGTGGGAGCGGGGGAAAGGGTGGAATCGTTGCGAGGGGGGGGGGGCTGCGGGGCAGCGGTTACGCGGGAGGCCGGAGGTGGGGAGGGGGGTGTGGGCCCCACCGAGTGCCCAGGGCGGGAGTTGCCGCTTTAAGCCCGTGAGCGGGGCGGGGCCTCCCAGCGCGGGAACTGGGGCTGTTGCGCGGGGCCGCGGGAACGGGCCGGGATTGGCGGGAGCTGCGGTAGCGGCGGCCCCGGCCCCGGTTTTGGAGGTGTTTCGGGGGGGGGGGCGGAACCGGGGGGCGCTGAGCCCCGGGTCGCACAAGGTCCCCGTTACCGGCGCCGGTGCGCGGACGGGTGCGGGATGAACTGCGAGCTCCTGGCTACCTGCAGCGCTCTGGGCTACCTGGAAGGGGCCGTTTACCACCGGGAGCCCGACTGCCTGGGTACGGGGGTGCTCGGGGCGGCGGCGGGGCTCGGCGCGGCGCTGCGGGGCTCACGGCTCCGTGTGTCCCCGTTTAGAAAGCGTTAAGGACCTGATCCGGTACCTGCGCCACGAGGACGAGACCCGGGATGTGCGGCAGCAGCTCGGGGCGGCGCAGATCCTGCAGAACGATCTCCTGCCCATCCTGGTGCAGTACCCGCAGGACAAGGTCCTGTTCGATGCCCTGGTCAGGTATAGGGGGTGCGGTTGTTGGGGGGGGGGTTCGGGTGGTGCCGTAGGGCTCCCCCCATGGAGCAGCGTTGCCCCCTCGCAGGCTGATGGTGAACCTGACGCAGCCGGCGCTGCTCTGCTTCGGCAAAGTCCCTGCGGATGCCGGCTCCCGGCACCACTTCCTGCAGGTCGGGACTTACCTCCAGGCCTATAAAGAGGTGAGTCTGAACCCCCCCATTGGGCTGGGGGCTCTGTTTGTGCCCCCCTCGCTCACACAGGGCTCTCTGCAGGCGTTTGCCAGTGAGAAGGTGTTTGGGGTGCTCAGTGAGAAGCTCTATGACCTCCTGCAGCTCGTGAGTGCCATGGCCCTGCATGGGCTCCATCCCTGTGGGTGCTGCGGGAACCCCTCTTCACTCCATCCCTGTGGGTGCTGCGGGGACCCCTCCCGGCTTCATCCCTGTGGGTGCTGTGGGGACCCTTCCTGGCTCCATTCCTGTGGGTGCTATGGGGACCCCTCCTGGCTCCATCCCCGTGGGTGCTGCGGGGACCCTTCCCACCTCCATCCCTGTGGGTGCTATGGGAACCTCTCACAGCCCCATCCCCGTGGGTGCTGCGGGGACCCCTCCCGGCTCCATCCCTGTGGGTGCTGCGGGGACCCCTCCCGGCTCCATCCCTGTGGGTGCTGTGGGGACCCCTCCCGGCTCCATCCCTGTGGGTGCTGCGGGGACCCCTCCCAGCTCCATCCCTGTGGGTGCTGCGGGGACCCCTCCCGGCTCCATCCCTGTGGGTGCTACGGGGACCCCTCCCGGCTCCATCCCTGTGGGTGCTGCGGGGACCCCTCCCGGCTCCATCCCTGTGGGTGCTACGGGGACCCCTCCCGGCTCCATCCCTGTGGGTGCTGCGGGGACCCCTCCCGGCTCCATCCCTGTGGGTGCTGCGGGGACCCCTCCTGGCTCCATCCCTGTGGGTGCTATGGGAACCTCTCCTGGCCCCATCCCCGCGGGTGCTGCGGGGACCCTTCACGGCCCCATCCCCGCAGGACTGGGAGCAGCGGCAGGAGGAGGACACGCTGCTCATCGAGAGGATCCTGCTCCTGGTGCGCAATGTCCTGCACGTCCCCCTGGACCCCACCGAGGAGCAGGTACCCGACGGGACCCTTCACCGCGCGCGGCAGCTCTGGGGCCATCGTGGGGGTGCTGAGCCCCCCTTTTCCGTCTCCCCCAGCGCGTGGACGGCGACGCCACCGTGCACGACCGGGTGCTGTGGGCGCTGCACATCAGCGGCATGGACGATCTGCTCAAGTTCCTGGCCAGCGCCCAGACGGAGCAGCAATGGGCGCTGCACGTCCTGGAGATCATCTCCCTCATGTTCCGTGACCAGGCGAGTGGGGCGGGGGCCGGTGGGGCAGGGACCCCCATGGACCGCCCCCTCCATCCCATAGCGCTGATGATGCTGCCCGCAGAGCCCGGAGGACCTGGCGGTGCTGGGGCAGGGCCAGGCGGGTGCTGAGCACAGGGAGGACACGCGGGAGCTGCAGAGCCTGCGGCAGCGGGAGCTGGCGGAGAAGAGGAGCCGGGCGCTGCAGCGCCCGTACAGGTGAGGGCAGGGGGGGGCTGGCAGCACCGGGATCCCCATGGTGGGGTCCGCACCGCTCACCCCACATCCCGTCCCCCCACTTTGCTCCAGGCACTCCCGGTTCGGCGGCTCCTACGTCCTGCAGGGCCTGAAGGCGATCGGGGACCGGGACGTGGTGTTCCATAAGGGGCTGCACCACGTGAGCACGGGGATGGGGATGCGGTGGTGGTGGTGGTGGTGGTGATGCCAGCCGGGTCCGAGCGCGGTGCCGTGCCCGCAGCTGAAGAGCTACAGCCACGACCTGGGCAAGGAGCCGCGGCGCGTGCCCCGGCGGCGCCAGGCAGCCCCCGAGGCCGAGGCTCCGCACCGCTCCGCGCGCAACGTCCGCCTCTTCCTGCGCCGCTTCTGCCAGGACTTCCTGGAGGGCTGCTACAACCGCCTCATGCTGCTGGTGAAGGTGAGGGGGCGGCCGTGGGGCTGGGACCCACGGGGCTGTGTGTCCGTATCCCCCCCCCGCCCCGCTGAGCCCCACGGGCTGCGCCCCACAGGACCACTTGGTGCGGGAGAAGGCTCAGCAGCACGATGAGACCTATTACCTGTGGGCTTGCGCCTTCTTCATGGCCTTCAACCGGCACCGCGGCTTCCGCCCGGAGCTGGTGTCCGAGACCGTGGGCGTCCGCGCCTTCCACTTCATCGAGCAGAACCTCACCACCTACTACGAGATGGCGCTGATGGACAAGAAGGAGGCCGTGACCTGGGCACGCAGGTGGGGGCTTGGGGTTTGCCCCGTCGCCGGTTGGATGGGGCTCGGAGCCTCCTGCTCCGATGGATGGGGTCCCCGTTGGGACTGGATGAGCTTTGGGGTCCTGCCCACCGCCTTCCTCCTCAGGATGCACTTGGCTCTCAAGGCGTACCAGGAGCTGCTGCGCACGGTGCAGGAGATGGACCGGTCCCCGGAGCCGGCGGTGCGGGACAGCAGCCAGGTCATCAAGAGTGAGTCCCATTGTCCCGTTGCATCCGTCCCATGTTGGGGATTCCCATTCCACCTCCTTCCTCCTCCTCCTCCCCAGGCAACATCTTCTACCTGATGGAATACCGGGAGCTCTTCCTCACGCTCTTCCGCAAGTTTGACGAGACCAAGCAGCCGCGCAGCTTCCTGCGGGACCTGGTGGAGACGGCGCATCTCTTCCTGCGCATGCTGGAGCGCTTCTGCCGCGGCCGCGCCAGCCTCGTGGTGCAGGTTGGGATGGGGAGCGCCCCACCGGGGGGGCCCTATGGGGCTCACAGCTCCTCCTCACCCCGTCCTTGGTCCCCTATAGAGCAAGCGTGTGCGGAGGAAGAAGCAGCCCCGCGCGCCCGCAGCCGCAGCCCCGCAGCCGCCCAGCGCCGAGGAGCTGCAGGAGCTGTGGGCAGGGCTGGCCCCACAGCTTCAGGCCTGTCTGCAGGTAGGGGATGGCTCCAGCCCCATAGCAGGGAAATTGGGGGGGGGGGGGTTGCTGTGGGGCACAAGGTGACAGTGTCCTGCATAGGGCGAGGTGCCCCTCCCCGAGGACGTGGTGCCCTTCGATGCTGCGTCGGAGACGCCGGTGGAGGAGCAACGCGCCGAGGCCCTGCTGCGGATCCAGGGGTGCCTGCGGGATGCTCGGGTCCCCCAGGCCCTGCAGCTGCTCCGCTCTGCCCGGTACCGGCACCATCCCCATCCCGCACCCGGTGCATGGACACGGTGACAGCCGTGACGGGCATTCCTGGTGCATGGACACGGTGATAGCCATGATGGGCATTCCCGGTGCATGGATATGGTGATAGCCATGATGGGCATTCCCAGTGCATGGATATGGTGATAACCGTGACGGGCATTCCCGGTGCATGGACACGGTGACAGCCGTGATGGGCATTCCCAGTGCATGGATATGGTGATAGCCGTGACGGGCATTCCCGGTGCATGGATATGGTGATAGCCGTGACGGGCATTCCCGGTGCATGGATATGGTGATAACCGTGACGGGCATTCCCGGTGCATGGACACGGTGATAGCCGTGACGGGCATTCCCGGTGCATGGACACGGTGACAGCCGTGACGGGCATTCCCGGTGCATGGATATGGTGATAGCCGTGATGGGCATTCCCGGTGCATGGAAACGGTGATAGCCATGATGGGCATTCCCGGTGCATGGACACGGTGATAGCCGTGATGGGCATTCCCGGTGCATGGACACGGTGACAGCCGTGACGGGCATTCCCGGTGCATGGACACGGTGACAGCCGTGACGGGCATTCCTGGTGCATGGATATGGTGATAGCCGTGATGGGCATTCCCGGTGCATGGATATGGTGATAGCCGTGATGGGCATTCCCGGTGCATGGACACGGTGATAGCCATGATGGGCATTCCCGGTGCATGGATATGGTGATAGCCATGATGGGCATTCCCGGTGCATGGATATGGTGATAGCCATGATGGGCATTCCCAGTGCATGGACATGGTGATAGCCGTGATGGGCATTCCCGGTGCATGGATATGGTGATAGCCGTGATGGGCATTCCCGGTGCATGGATATGGTGATAGCCATGATGGGCATTCCCGGTGCATGGATATGGTGATAGCCATGATGGGCATTCCCGGTGCATGGATATGGTGATAGCCATGATGGGCATTCCCGGTGCATGGACACGGTGACAGCCATGACGGGCATTCCCGGTGCATGGATATGGTGATAACCGTGACGGGCATTCCCGGTGCATGGACACGGTGACAGCCGTGATGGGCATTCCCGGTGCATGGATACGGTGATAGCCGTGACGGGCATTCCCGGTGCATGGATATGGTGATAGCCATGACGGGCATTCCCGGTGCATGGACATGGTGATAGCCATGATGGGCATTCCCGGTGCATGGATATGGTGATAACCGTGATGGGCATTCCCGGTGCATGGACACGGTGCCAGCCTCTCCCTATCCCTCCATAGGGATGTGTGGCCCGAAGGGGATGTGTTCGGACCCCCCAGTGCGGGCCCCCCCGAGGAGACCCAGCTGCTCCAGGACATCCTCTTTGCTCCTCTGCCCCGTGAGTCCACGGCCCCGGCAATGGGGGGGGCTCTGGTTTGGGGCTGCTCCAGCCCCTCAGCACTGTCCCATTGCGCACCAACCGGACTGAGGAGCCGCGCGCCTGCTGCACAACGCCTGGCCCTGAAGCGGTGAGAGGGGGCTCTGGGGCTGAGGGGGGGTGATTCCCCATTGACCGCATCGGCCCCACTCACCGGCGCTATGGGGATAGGTTCGCCTGTGCCCCCGTGGTGCGGGCGCTGGTGCTGCTGCTGCGGGGGTACCCCCGCAACAGCGCCCGCACCAACCACTGCGCCGCGCGCCTGCTGCACCGCCTGGCCCGCGACCTGCGCATGGAGCCGCTGCTCTTCCAGCTCTCCCTCTTCGCCCTCTTCAACCGGCTCCTGCACGACCCCGCCGCCGGCGCGCACCAGGTCCGATGGGTCCCGCTTCCGTGGGTCCCGCTTCCGTGGGTCCCGCTTCCGTGGGTCCCGCTTCTGCGCCCCCGCCTTCCCAGGGGAGGATCCGGGTCCCCAGTGTCCCCCAGCTCCGCTGTCGCCCGCAGGAGCTCGTGGCCTTGGCCAAGTTCATCCTGGGCAAGTTCTTCGCGCTGGCGGCCACCAACAAGAAGGCGTTCGTGGAGCTGCTCTTCTGGAAGAGCCCTGCGGCCGCCCGCGAGATGACCGAGGGCTACGGCTCCCTGCGGGAGGGAGAGGGGTGAGCGGGGCTGGCGATGGGGCTGCTGCCCTCCCTCCCCTCCCTTTATGCCTCCTATCGCATGCTGTCGTCTCCTATCGCGTCCTGTTGTACCCTACTGCATCCTCTTGCGTCCTATCACATCCTGTTGTCTCTTGTTGCATTCTATCGCATTCTGTCACATCCTATTGCATTCTATCACTCCCTATCACACCCTATCGCATCCTATCACATTCTATCGCATCCTATCACATTCTATCGCACCCTATCGCACCCTATCGCACCCTATCGCACCCTATCGCACCCTATCGCATCCTATCGCACCCTATCACATTCTATCGCATTCTATCGCATCTTATCACACCCTATCGCACCCTATCGCACCCTATCGCACCCTATCGCACCCTATCGCACCCTATATCGCTCCCGTTACCTCCCTCACCTCTTCTCTGTCTCTGCCCAGGGCTGGCAGGAGCCGGGCCCCCCCCTGGACCCCGCAGGAGGAGCAGGAGCTGCGGGAGCTCTATTGGAAGTACAGGGAGGTGGAAGGTACCGGGGCTGGGGTTGGGGGGCGCCGGGGGACCCGCGCTGGGGGGGGGGGTTCCGGGGGCTCCATCCCTGTCCCCTGTGGTCCCGCAGGCTTGGACGTGGCCGGAGCCATCCTGGCGCAGCTCCCGGCGCCCGGGCGCACCCGCAGGCACCTGGTGAAGCACTTGGTGCGCTTGGGGCTCATCGGCAGCGCCCGCGACCTCCCGCGGCAGAGGTGGGTCCGGGACCCCCACAACGGGGGCACAACCGGGGCGGCCGCTGAGCCCCGGGGCTGGGGCTGACCCCATGTGTGCCCCCCCCCAAGGAAGGGCACCCACATCGTGCTGTGGACGCAGGAGCAGGAGGAGGAGCTGGCGCGGCTCTTTGAGGAGTTCCGGGGCTCGGATGGTGAGGGGGCAGCCCCCGTTGTCCCTCATTGTTTCCCCGTTATCCTTCTCGTTCCCTGTTATTCCCCCCCGTTATTCCTCCCTTATTCCCCTGTTATTTCCCCCATTATTCCGCCCGTTATCCCCCATTATTTCCCTCTGTTATCCCCCTCTTATTCCCCCCCATGATCCCCCATTTTCCCCTTCGTTATCCCCCATTTTCTCTTCCTTTATCCCCGATTATTTCTTGGTTATTTCCCATAATTTTCCCATTATTTCCCCCATTATAACCCATGTTATTCCCCATTATTTCTCCCGTTATCCCTCTGTTGTCCCCCATTATTTCCCTCTGTTATCCCCCTCTTGCCCCCCATTTTTCCCTTCGTTATCCCCCATTTTCTCTTCCTTTATCCCCAGTTATTTCTTGGTTATTCCCCATAATTTTCCCATTATTTCCCCCATTATAACCCATGTTATCCCCCATTATTTCTCCCGTTATCCCTCTGTTATCCCCCTCTGTTATCCCCCTCTGTTATCCCCCTCTGTTATCCCCCTCTGTTATCCCCCTCTTATTGCCCCCCATGATCCCCCATTTTTCCCTTCGTTATCCCCCATTTTCTCTTCCTTTATCCCCGATTATTTCTTGGTTATTCCCCATAATTTTCCCATTATTTCCCCCATTATAACCCATGTTATCCCCCATTATTTCTCCCATTATCCCTCTGTTATCCCCCATTATTTCCCTCTGTTATCCCCCTCTTATTGCCCCCCATTTTCCCCTTCGTTATCCCCCATTTTCTCTTCCTTTATTCCCAATTATTTCTTGGTTATTCCCCATAATTTTCCCATTTTTCCCCATTATAACCCATGTTATCCCCCATTATTTCTCCCGTTATCCCCCCCCATTATTTCCCCGTTACCCCTCATTGTCCCCCTCCTGTTTCCCCCCCATGCCCTCATCATTGCCCCCCCGCAGACGTGCTGGGCCGCATCCTGCAGCACCTCACGGCGCGGCGCTCGCGGGCGCGGGTCGTGGACAAGCTGCTGGCGCTGGGGCTGGTGGCGACGCGCGCCGAGCTCTACAAGAGGCGCCGGAGGAAGGGCCAGGGCCCTGCACCGGGACCGGTACCATGGGGGGGGTGGTGCTGGAGCCGGGGGGGGGGGGCCCAGTGGGTGCTGCCCCATCACAGGCACCCAAACCCCCCCCCCCGGTCCCCATAGGGAGCCCCGGCAGCGCTGGCCCAGGACAGCTCCGAGGATGGGGACAGCGAGGAGGAGGATGAAGAAGATGAAGACCCCATGGAGGGGGCTGAGGAAGGGGCTGGGCAGGGCCTGGCGCAGCGGCTGCAGCAGGAAGGTGGGTTCGGGGCTCAGAACCCCCCCGGTCGGGCTCTGCTTGGCTGCGGGGCCGCATCCTGCATCACCCATCGCTGTCCCGCAGGCCTGGCCGGGCCCCTGCGCTGGCTCCAGAGCTGCCTGCGGAGGACGGCGGGGGACCGGGAGGAGGATGGTGAGTGGGGGGGACGGGACGGGATGGGACCGGCAGCGGCTGGGGGGGCCCGGGGCTCGCTCCGGTGCTCACCGGGCTCCCGGGGCTCAGGCACCTCCCACCCGGTGCCGCTGGTGCCGCTCTCGGAGGAGAACGAGGACGCGATGGAGAACCGGCGCTTCCAGGCCCTGCTGCGGCGGCTGGGGCTGCGGCCCCCCGAGAGCGAGCAGGTGAGGGACCGGGCCCCACACTGGTCCCCATCCCGGTCCCCATCCTTGTCTCCATCCTTGTCTCCATCCCCATCCCAGTCCCACTTCCCCTTCCCATCCTGCTTCCCATTCCTGTCCCTGTCTCCATCCTTGTCTCCATCCCCATCCCAATCCCACTTCCCCTTCCCATCCTGCTTCCCATCCCTGTCCCTGTTCCCTTCCCTGTCTCCATCCTTGTCTCCGTCCCTATCCCAGTCCCACTTCCCCTTCCCATCCTGCTTCCCATTCCTGTCCCTGTTCCCTTCCCTGTCACCATCCTTGTCTCCATCCCCATCCCAGTCCCACTTCCCCTTCCCATCCTGCTTCCCATCCCTGTCCCTGTTCCCTTCCCTGTCTCCATCCTTGTCTCCATCCCCATCCCAGTCCCACTTCCCCTTCCCATCCTGCTTCCCATCCCTGTCCCTGTTCCCTTCCCTGTCTCCATCCTTGTCTCTGTCCCCATCCCAGTCCCACTTTCCCTTCCCATCCCTGTCCCTATGCTTGTTCCCAATCCTCTCCCTTCCTTGTCTCCATCCTCATCCCAGTCCTGCTTTCCATTCTCATCCCAGGTCCCATCCCTGTCCCTGGTCCCATCCACGTTCCCATTCCCATCCCCATCTCTGTCCCCTCCTTGTCTCCATCCCCATCCCGGTTCCCATCCCCTGCTCGCGTCCTCTCCCTGCACCCTCTCCCCTCTCCACCCAGGAAACCTTCTGGCGCATCCCGGCTGCGCTCACCCCACGGCTGCTCCGCCGGGCGGCCGCCTCCATCACCCACCACGGCCCCGACCCCTCGGGGTCCCCCCGGGAGCTGCCGGAGCCACCCCAGTGCCCGCAGGACCCTGACCCAGGTAAGGCCTTGGAGCGCTTGGAGGCGATGCTCTGCAAGCCCTTCCCCACCCCATTGATTCCATGGCTCTTGTGCCCAGCAGCATCACCGCAGCCGCCGGATTCGGAGAGGTGAGAACTGGTCCCATCCCCACACCGGGGGGCCCTGAGCCGGTCCCTGAGCCCTGTCCCCACCACCGCAGTGAGGAGCCTGACCCCAGCCCCGTGCAGCCCCACACCAAGAGGCAACGGGACCTCGACAGCGAGGACGAGGCCTCCGGCAGCTCCGGTGGGTCCAGCCTGGCGCTGGGAGACAGTGGGGGGGGGTCATGGGTGCCCCTGTCCCCGCACCCCTGGATTGGGTGCTCAGCCCCTTCCCTGCTCCATTCAGCCCCAGCGCTGCCCCCCGAGGATGAGGAGCTGCAGCCCCTGGGGAGGAGGAAGCGCATCCGGTGCGTGGAAGAGGAGGAAGAGGAGGAAGACTGAGGCTCCCCATGGGCTGTTTCACACAGGTTTTAAGGGTGCTGTGGAAGCACCTTTCCCCCCTTGTCCTGGTCTCTCCATTTCCTTGTTTTATCCCCAGATCCCTGTTTCCCCATGGATTTTGTTACTTCCTGGGGTGTTTTTTCCCCGACCTCATTAAACTCTGTAACTGTTCAATAAATCAATGCCGTTCTTGGCCTCCTCTGCTCTGTGGGGCTGGGGCTGGGGTCCTGCCCGTGCACACTGCCCTGTCCCTGCCCCAGGGCCAAGCCCCACGTGTCGCAACAGCCCCTGATAACAGCAGCTATAAAGGGGCCGCAGGGGCTGCGCCCGCAGCCACAGCACTGGGACGGGGCAGGGACCACCGGTGAGTGGGTGAGCCGGGGATGGGGGGTCCTGGGGGGCCGTGGTTATCCCATGGGGGGGGCCGTGGTTATCCCATGGGGGGGGCTGTGGTTATACCCTAGGGGCCATGGTTATGCCATGGGGGGCTGTGGTTATCCCATAGGGGGCTGTGGTTATACCATGGGGGGCTGTGGTTATCCCATAGGGGGCTGTGGTTATACCCTAGGGGCTGTGGTTATCCCATGGGGGGCCCGTGGTTATACCCTAGGGGCTGTGGTTATGCCATGGGGGGCCGTGGTTATGCCATGGGGGGCTGTGGTTATACCCTAGGGGCCATGGTTATCCCATGGGGGGCTGTGGTTATACCCTAGGGGCCGTGGTTATGCCATGGGGGGCAGCTGTGGTTATACCATAGGGGGCCTTGGTTATACCCTAGGGGCTGTGGTTATCCCATGGGGGGGGCCGTGGTTATACCCTAGGGGCCATGGTTATGCCATGGGGGTTAACAGCTCTCTGCCCCTTCCATAGGCGATCCCGGAGCTGCGCCATGCCCGGGGCTCTGCTCTTCCTCCTCCTCCTCCTCCCGGGGTCCGTGCCCACGGCGCTGGGTGCCGGCCCCGGTGCCTCGGCGCTGCTGGCGGAGCTGGCGCAGCAGAAGCCGTCCGAGCCCGTGCGGGACCGCTCGTTCCCGTGCGGGTCCCTGCTCCCCGCAGCCCTGCCCGGCTTCCCCTCGCTCCCGGCGCTGCCGAGGGCTCTGGTCCGCGCCGCCATGGCCCTGGCGCTCAGCGCCGCCGCCTGCAGCCCGGAGGCTGAAGCCGAGGTGCGGGGCTTGATGCGGGAGCTGGGTCCGGCCGCGGCCGCTGCGCTGCTGCGGGGTCTGGCGCGGCTGCGGCGGGACCCGGCTCCCGAGGCCGTGGCCCAGGTCCTGCTCCGCCTGGCTCAGCCCTGCGCGCCCGGTGCCGCCGCATCCCGGAGCATCGCGGGGCCGCGCTGCAGCGGGGCCGTGCGGAGGCAGCGCGGGGCTGACGATGCCTGCGCCCCGCCGGGGGAGCGGGAGGCGCACGGGGTGCTGGAGTGGGTGCCGGGCGTCAGCGCCTTCTACAACCTGGGCACCAGCGTTTACTTCGCCTTCCAGGGCTGCGAGGCCCTGGCGTCCAGACGGGCGCTGCAGGCGGCCGAGGACCTGGGCTACGCCAGCCTGGCCGCGATCGCCGCTGCCGCCGGCGGCCCCGTGGCGCTGGGGGTGCAGATGGGGCTGCAGCCGGGGCTCAAGGCCGGCGTGCGGGCGCTCATCGCCTACTTCACCTCGGAGGGGGAGCCCCCGACGGTGCCCAGCGCCCACAGCGGCCCCGTGCTCGTGGTGTGAATAAAGCCCCCGGGGCTGGCTCCGTGTCCCTTGGCTGCGCTCGGATCGATGTGGGGCCGCCCTGCCCCGGGACGCGGGGACCTTGGCCCCTCGGGGCGGCCTTGTCAGAGCCACGTGGTGGCAGCCGGCCTGGCCCCGTCACTGTCCCCAGGGCTCCCCCTCCGTGTCCCTGTCGCAATTCCTTGGCCTCCTGCTTCTTTGTCCCCCATCCCTATCCCCATGTCCTTATCCCTATGTCCCCCATCCCTATCCCCATGTCCTTATCCCTATGTCCCCCATCCCTATCCCCAAGTCCTTATCCCTCTGTCCCCCATCCCTATCCCCATGTCCTTCTCCCTATGTCCCCCATCCCTATCCCCATGTCCCTATGTCCACATGTCCTTATCCCTATGTCCTTATCCCTATGTCCCCCATCCCTATCCCCATATCCTTGTCCCCATGTCCTTATCCCTATGTCCCCCATCCCTATTCCCATACCCCTGTCCTCATGTCCCTATCCCTATGTCCCCCATCCCTATTCCCATATCCCTGTCCCTATGTCCTTATCCCTATGTCCCCCTTCCTGTCCCAGTCCCCCCATTCCATGTCCCCCTATTCCATGTCCCTGCCTGCATGTCCTTATCCCTGTGTCCCCCATCCTTATCCCCATATCCTTGTCCCTATGTCCCCCATCCCTGTCCCAGTACCCTATTCCATATCCCAGTCCCCATATCCCTGTCCCCATGTCCTTATCCCTATGTCCCCCATATCCCTATCCCCATGTCCTTATCCCTCTGTCCCCCATCCCTATATCCCTGTCCCCATGTCCTTACCCCTCTGTCCCCCATCCCTATCCCCATGTCCTTATCCCTCTGTCCCCCATCCCTATCCCCATGTCCTTATCCCTCTGTCCCCCATCCCTATCCCCATATCCCTATCCCCATGTCCTTATCCCTATGTCCCCCATCCCTATCCCCATGTCCTTATCCCTCTGTCCCCCATCCCTATCCCCATATCCCTGTCCCCAGTCCCCCCATTCCATGTCCCCCATTCCCCATATCCCTGTCCTGCATGTCCTTATCCCTGTGTCCCCCATCCTTAGCCCCATATCCTTGTCCCTATGTCCCCCATCCCTGTCCCAGTACCCTATTCCATATCCCAGTCCCCATATCCCTGTCCCCATGTCCTTATCCCTATCCCTGTCCCCCATCCCTATCCCCATATCCCTGTCCCCATGTCCTTATCCCTGTGTCCCTATCCCCATATCCCTGTCCCCATGTCCTTATCCCTGTGTCCCCCATCCCTATCCCCATGTCCTTATCCCTGTGTCCCCCATCCCTATCCCCATATCCCTGTCCCCATGTCCTTATCCCTGTGTCCCCCATCCCTATCCCCATATCCCTGTCCCCATGTCCTTATCCCTCTGTCCCCCATCCCTATCCCCATGTCCTTATCCCTGTGTCCCCCATCCCTATCCCCATATCCCTGTCCCCATGTCCTTATCCCTGTGTCCCCCATCCCTATCCCCATATCCCTGTCCCCATGTCCTTACCCCTCTGTCCCCCATCCCTATCCCCATATCCCTATCCCCATGTCCTTATCCCTGTGTCCCCCATCCCTGTCCCCATGTCCTTATCCCTGTGTTCCCCCATCCCTATCCCCTTGTCCTTACCCCTCTTTCCCCCATCCCTATCCCCATGTCCTTACCCCTCTGTCCCCCATCCCTATCCCCATGTCCTTA
>NW_026916353.1:0-10000 GCF_034315485.1 Pezoporus occidentalis
AAAACACAGTACACGTAACAAAGTGAGCAAAATAAAGTATGTTCAAGAGCATTCTAATGACCCACAGAGGTTCTCAACCCCAACCCTAACCCTAACCCTAACCCTAACCCTAACCCATTTCTCCCCTGTAACTGTAACAAAGTGAGTGCAACACTATATATATAGATATATAGGAAAACACAGTAAATGTAACAAAGTGAGCAAAATAAAGCATGTTCAAGAGCATTCTAATGACCCACAGAGGTACTCAACCCTAACCCTAACCCTAAACCTAACCCTAACCCTAACCCAATTCTCCCCTGTAACTGTAACAAAGTGAGTGTAATACTATATGTATATATATATACAGGAAAACAGAGGAAACGTAACAAAGTGAGCAAAATAAAGCATGTTCAAGAGCATTCTAATGACCCACAGAGGTTCTCAACCCTAACCCTAACCCTAACCCTAACCCTAACCCTAACCCTAACCCTAACCCTAACCCTAACCCTAACCCATTTCTCCCCTGTAACTGTAACAAAGTGAGTGTAATACTATATGTATATATATATACAGGAAAACAGAGGAAACGTAACAAAGTGATCAAAATAAAGCATGTTCAAGAGGATTCTAATGACCCACAGAGGTTCTCAACCCTAACCCTAACCCTAACCCTAACCCTAACCGTAAACCTAACCCTACCCCATTTCTCCCCTCTAACTGTAACAAAGCGAGTGTAATACTATATATCTAGATATATAGGAAAACACAGTAAACGTAACAAAGTGAGCAAAATAAAGTATGTTCAAGAGCATTCTAATGACCCACAGAGGTTCTCAACCCCAACCCTAACCC
The DNA here is from genome assembly GCF_034315485.1 of Pezoporus occidentalis. Classification (NCBI taxonomy): domain Eukaryota; kingdom Metazoa; phylum Chordata; class Aves; order Psittaciformes; family Psittacidae; genus Pezoporus; species Pezoporus occidentalis. The sequence goes on from NW_026916353.1 coordinate 835, forward strand.
TAACCCTAACCCTAACCCTAACCCATTTCTCCCCTGTAACTGTAACAAAGTGAGTGCAACACTATATATATAGATATATAGGAAAACACAGTAAATGTAACAAAGTGAGCAAAATAAAGCATGTTCAAGAGCATTCTAATGACCCACAGAGGTACTCAACCCTAACCCTAACCCTAACCCTAACACTAACCCTAACCCATTTCTCCCCTGTAACTGTAACAAAGTGAGTGTAATACTATATGTATATATATATACAGGAAAACAGAGGAAACGTAACAAAGTGAGCAAAATAAAACATGTTCAAGAGCATTCTAATGACCCACAGAGGTTCTCAACCCTAACCCTAACCCTAACCCTAACCCTAACCCTAACCCTAACCCTAAACCTAACCCTAACCCTAACCCATTTCTCCCCTGTAACTGTAACAAAGTGAGTGTAATACTATATGTATATATATATACAGGAAAACAGAGGAAACGTAACAAAGTGATCAAAATAAAGCATGTTCAAGAGGATTCTAATGACCCACAGAGGTTCTCAACCCTAACCCTAACCCTAACCCTAACCCCTTAACCCTAACACCTAACCCTACCCCATTTCTCCCCTCTAACTGTAACAAAGCGAGTGTAATACTATATATCTAGATATATAGGAAAACACAGTAAACGTAACAAAGTGAGCAAAATAAAGTATGTTCAAGAGCATTCTAATGACCCACAGAGGTTCTCAACCCCAACCCTAACCCTAACCCTAACCCTAACCCTAACCCATTTCTCCCCTGTAACTGTAACAAAGTGAGTGCAACACTATATATATAGATATATAGGAAAACACAGTAAATGTAACAAAGTGAGCAAAATAAAGCATGTTCAAGAGCATTCTAATGACCCACAGAGGTACTCAACCCTAACCCTAACCCTAACCCTAACCCTAACCCTAACCCATTTCTCCCCTGTAACTGTAACAAAGTGAGTGTAATACTATATATATATATATATAGGAAAACACAGTAAACGTAACAAATTGAGCAAAATAAAGTATTTTCAAGAGCATTCTAATGACCCACAGAGGTTCTCAACCCCAACCCTAACCCTAACCCTAACCCTAACCCTAACGCTAACCCATTTCTCCCCTGTAACTGTAACAAAGTGAGTACAACACTATATATATAGATATATAGGAAAACACAGTAAAGGTAACAAAGTGAGCAAAATAAAGCATGTTCAAGAGCATTCTAATGACCCACAGAGGTCAACCCTAACCCTAACCCTAACCCTAACCCTAACACTAACCCTAACCCATTTCTCCCCTGTAACTGTAACAAAGTGAGTGTAATACTATATGTATATATATATACAGGAAAACAGAGGAAACGTAACAAAGTGAGCAAAATAAAACATGTTCAAGAGCATTCTAATGACCCACAGAGGTTCTCAACCCTAACCCTAACCCTAACCCTAACCCTAACCCTAAACCTAACCCTAACCCTAACCCATTTCTCCCCTGTAACTGTAACAAAGTGAGTGTAATACTATATGTATATATATATACAGGAAAACAGAGGAAACGTAACAAAGTGAGCAAAATAAAGCATGTTCAAGAGGATTCTAATGACCCACAGAGGTTCTCAACCCTAACCCTAACCCTAACCCTAACCCTAACCCTAACCCTAACCTAACCCTAACCCATTTCTCCCCTGTAACTGTAACAAAGCGAGTGTAATACTCTATATATATATATATATATAGGAAAACACAGTAAACGTAACAAAGTGAGCAAAATAAAACATGTTCAAGAGCATTCTAATGACCCACAGAGGTTCTCAACCCTAACCCTAACCCTAACCCTAACCCTAACCCTAACCCTAACCCATTTCTCCCCTGTAACTGTAACAAAGTGAGTGCAACACTATATATATAGATATATAGGAAAACACAGTAAATGTAACAAAGTGAGCAAAATAAAGCATGTTCAAGAGCATTCTAATGACCCACAGAGGTACTCAACCCTAACCCTAACCCTAACCCTAACCCTAACCCTAACCCATTTCTCCCCTGTAACTGTAACAAAGTGAGTGTAATACTATATGTATATATATATACAGGAAAACAGAGGAAACGTAACAAAGTGAGCAAAATAAAACATGTTCAAGAGCATTCTAATGACCCACAGAGGTTCTCAACCCTAACCCTAACCCTAACCCTAACCCTAACCCTAACCCTAACCCTAACCCTAACCCATTTCTCCCCTGTAACTGTAACAAAGTGAGTGTAATACTATATATATATATATACAGGAAAACAGAGGAAACGTAACAAAGTGATCAAAATAAAGCATGTTCAAGAGCATTCTAATGACCCACAGAGGTTCTCAACCCTAACCCTAACCCTAACCCTAACCCTAATCCTAAACCTAACCCTACCCCATTTCTCCCCTGTAACTGTAACAAAGTGAGTGTAATACTATATATATATATATATAGGAAAACACAGTAAACGTAACAAAGTGAGCAAAATAAAGTATGTTCAAGAGCATTCTAATGACCCACAGAGGTAACTCAACCCTAACCCTAACCCTAACCCTAACCCTAACCCTAACCCTAACCCATTTCTCCCCTGTAACTGTAACAAAGTGAGTGCAATACTATATATATATATATATAGGAAAACACAGTAAATGTAACAAAGTGAGCAAAATAAAGCATGTTCAAGAGCATTCTAATGACCCACAGAGGTACTCAACCCTAACCCTAACCCTAACCCTAACACTAACCCTAACCCATTTCTCCCCTGTAACTGTAACAAAGTGAGTGTAATACTATATGTATATATATATACAGGAAAACAGAGGAAACGTAACAAAGTGAGCAAAATAAAACATGTTCAAGAGCATTCTAATGACCCACAGAGGTTCTCAACCCTAACCCTAACCCTAACCCTAACCCTAACCCTAACCCTAAACCTAACCCTAACCCTAACCCATTTCTCCCCTGTAACTGTAACAAAGTGAGTGTAATACTATATGTATATATATATACAGGAAAACAGAGGAAACGTAACAAAGTGATCAAAATAAAGCATGTTCAAGAGGATTCTAATGACCCACAGAGGTTCTCAACCCTAACCCTAACCCTAACCCTAACCCTAACCCTAACCCTAACCGTAAACCTAACCCTACCCCATTTCTCCCCTCTAACTGTAACAAAGCGAGTGTAATACTATATATCTAGATATATAGGAAAACACAGTAAACGTAACAAAGTGAGCAAAATAAAGTATGTTCAAGAGCATTCTAATGACCCACAGAGGTTCTCAACCCAACCCTAACCCTAACCCTAACCCTAACCCTAACCCTAACCCATTTCTCCCCTGTAACTGTAACAAAGTGAGTGCAACACTATATATATAGATATATAGGAAAACACAGTAAATGTAACAAAGTGAGCAAAATAAAGCATGTTCAAGAGCATTCTAATGACCCACAGAGGTACTCAACCCTAACCCTAACCCTAACCCTAACACTAACCCTAACCCATTTCTCCCCTGTAACTGTAACAAAGTGAGTGTAATACTATATGTATATATATATACAGGAAAACAGAGGAAACGTAACAAAGTGAGCAAAATAAAACATGTTCAAGAGCATTCTAATGACCCACAGAGGTTCTCAACCCTAACCCTAACCCTAACCCTAACCCTACCCTAAACCTAACCCTAACCCTAACCCATTTCTCCCCTGTAACTGTAACAAAGTGAGTGTAATACTATATGTATATATATATACAGGAAAACAGAGGAAACGTAACAAAGTGATCAAAATAAAGCATGTTCAAGAGGATTCTAATGACCCACAGAGGTTCTCAACCCTAACCCTAACCCTAACCCTAACCCTAACCCTAACCGTAAACCTAACCCTACCCCATTTCTCCCCTCTAACTGTAACAAAGCGAGTGTAATACTATATATCTAGATATATAGGAAAACACAGTAAACGTAACAAAGTGAGCAAAATAAAGTATGTTCAAGAGCATTCTAATGACCCACAGAGGTTCTCAACCCCAACCCTAACCCTAACCCTAACCCTAACCCTAACCCATTTCTCCCCTGTAACTGTAACAAAGTGAGTGCAACACTATATATATAGATATATAGGAAAACACAGTAAATGTAACAAAGTGAGCAAAATAAAGCATGTTCAAGAGCATTCTAATGACCCACAGAGGTACTCAACCCTAACCCTAACCCTAACCCTAACCCTAACACTAACCCTAACCCATTTCTCCCCTGTAACTGTAACAAAGTGAGTGTAATACTATATGTATATATATATACAGGAAAACAGAGGAAACGTAACAAAGTGAGCAAAATAAAACATGTTCAAGAGCATTCTAATGACCCACAGAGGTTCTCAACCCTAACCCTAACCCTAACCCTAACCCTAACCCTAAACCTAACCCTAACCCTAACCCATTTCTCCCCTGTAACTGTAACAAAGTGAGTGTAATACTATATGTATATATATATACAGGAAAACAGAGGAAACGTAACAAAGTGATCAAAATAAAGCATGTTCAAGAGGATTCTAATGACCCACAGAGGTTCTCAACCCTAACCCTAACCCTAACCCTAACCCTAACCTTAAACCTAACCCTACCCCATTTCTCCCCTCTAACTGTAACAAAGCGAGTGTAATACTATATATATAGATATATAGGAAAACACAGTAAACGTAACAAAGTGAGCAAAATAAAGTATGTTCAAGAGCATTCTAATGACCCACAGAGGTTCTCAACCGCAAACCTAACCCTAACCCTAACCCTAACCCATTTCTCCCCTGTAACTGTAACAAAGTGAGTGCAATACTATATATATAGATATATAGGAAAACACAGTAAATGTAACAAAGTGAGCAAAATAAAGCATGTTCAAGAGCATTCTAATGACCCACAGAGGTACTCAACCCTAACCCTAACCCTAACCCTAACCCTAACACTAACCCTAACCCATTTCTCCCCTGTAACTGTAACAAAGTGAGTGTAATACTATATGTATATATATATACAGGAAAACAGAGGAAACGTAACAAAGTGAGCAAAATAAAACATGTTCAAGAGCATTCTAATGACCCACAGAGGTTCTAACCCTAACCCTAACCCTAACCCTAACCCTAAACCTAACCCTAACCCTAACCCATTTCTCCCCTGTAACTGTAACAAAGTGAGTGTAATACTATATGTATATATATATACAGGAAAACAGAGGAAACGTAACAAAGTGATCAAAATAAAGCATGTTCAAGAGGATTCTAATGACCCACAGAGGTTCTCAACCCTAACCCTAACCCTAACCCTAACCCTAACCGTAAACCTAACCCTACCCCATTTCTCCCCTCTAACTGTAACAAAGCGAGTGTAATACTATATATCTAGATATATAGGAAAACACAGTAAACGTAACAAAGTGAGCAAAATAAAGTATGTTCAAGAGCATTCTAATGACCCACAGAGGTTCTCAACCCCAACCCTAACCCTAACCCTAACCCTAACCCTAACCCATTTCTCCCCTGTAACTGTAACAAAGTGAGTGCAACACTATATATATAGATATATAGGAAAACACAGTAAATGTAACAAAGTGAGCAAAATAAAGCATGTTCAAGAGCATTCTAATGACCCACAGAGGTACTCAACCCTAACCCTAACCCTAACCCTAACACTAACCCTAACCCATTTCTCCCCTGTAACTGTAACAAAGTGAGTGTAATACTATATGTATATATATATACAGGAAAACAGAGGAAACGTAACAAAGTGAGCAAAATAAAACATGTTCAAGAGCATTCTAATGACCCACAGAGGTTCTCAACCCTCACCCTAACCCTAACCCTAACCCTAACCCTAAACCTAACCCTAACCCTAACCCATTTCTCCCCTGTAACTGTAACAAAGTGAGTGTAATACTATATGTATATATATATACAGGAAAACAGAGGAAACGTAACAAAGTGATCAAAATAAAGCATGTTCAAGAGGATTCTAATGACCCACAGAGCTTCTCAACCCTAACCCTAACCCTAACCCTAACCCTAACCGTAAACCTAACCCTACCCCATTTCTCCCCTCTAACTGTAACAAAGCGAGTGTAATACTATATATCTATATATATAGGAAAACACAGTAAACGTAACAAAGTGAGCAAAATAAAGTATGTTCAAGAGCATTCTAATGACCCACAGAGGTTCTCAACCCTAACCCTAACCCTAACCCTAACCCTAACCCTAACCCTAACCCATTTCTCCCCTGTAACTGTAACAAAGTGAGTGTAATACTATATGTATATATATAGGAAAACACAGTAAATGTAACAAAGTGAGCAAAATAAAGCATGTTCAAGAGCATTCTAATGACCCACAGAGGTACTCAACCCTAACCCTAACCCTAACCCTAACACTAACTAACCCTAACCCATTTCTCCCCTGTAACTGTAACAAAGTGAGTGTAATACTATATGTATATATATATACAGGAAAACAGAGGAAACGTAACAAAGTGAGCAAAATAAAACATGTTCAAGAGCATTCTAATGACCCACAGAGGTTCTCAACCCTAACCCTAACCCTAACCCTAACCCTAACCCTAACCCTAACCCTAACCCTAACCCATTTCTCCCCTGTAACTGTAACAAAGTGAGTGTAATACTATATGTATATATATATACAGGAAAACAGAGGAAACGTAACAAAGTGATCAAAATAAAGCATGTTCAAGAGGATTCTAATGACCCACAGAGGTTCTCAACCCTAACCCTAACCCTAACCCTAACCCTAACCCTAACCGTAAACCTAACCCTACCCCATTTCTCCCCTGTAACTGTAACAAAGCGAGTGTAATACTATATATATAGATATATAGGAAAACACAGTAAACGTAACAAAGTGAGCAAAATAAAGTATGTTCAAGAGCATTCTAATGACCCACAGAGGTTCTAACCCTAACCCAACCCTAACCCTAACCCTAACCCTAACCCTAACCCTAACCCATTTCTCCCCTGTAACTGTAACAAAGTGAGTACAACACTATATATATAGATATATAGGAAAACACAGTAAATGTAACAAAGTGAGCAAAATAAAGCATGTTCAAGAGCATTCTAATGACCCACAGAGGTACTCAACCCTAACCCTAACCCTAACCCTAACACTAACCCTAACCCATTTCTCCCCTGTAACTGTAACAAAGTGAGTGTAATACTATATGTATATATATATACAGGAAAACAGAGGAAACGTAACAAAGTGAGCAAAATAAAACATGTTCAAGAGCATTCTAATGACCCACAGAGGTTCTCAACCCTAACCCTAACCCTAACCCTAACCCTAACCCTAACCCTAAACCTAACCCTAACCCTAACCCATTTCTCCCCTGTAACTGTAACAAAGTGAGTGTAATACTATATGTATATATATATACAGGAAAACAGAGGAAACGTAACAAAGTGATCAAAATAAAGCATGTTCAAGAGGATTCTAATGACCCACAGAGGTTCTCAACCCTAACCCTAACCCTAACCCTAACCCTAACTAAAACCTAACCCTACCCCATTTGTCCCCTCTAACTGTAACAAAGCGAGTGTAATACTATATATATAGATATATAGGAAAACACAGTAAACGTAACAAAGTGAGCAAAATAAAGTATGTTCAAGAGCATTCTAATGACCCACAGAGGTTCTCAACCCCAACCCTAACCCTAACCCTAACCCTAACCCTAACCCATTTCTCCCCTGTAACTGTAACAAAGTGAGTGCAACACTATATATATAGATATATAGGAAAACACAGTAAATGTAACAAAGTGAGCAAAATAAAGCATGTTCAAGAGCATTCTAATGACCCACAGAGGTACTCAACCCTAACCCTAACCCTAACCCTAACACTAACCCTAACCCATTTCTCCCCTGTAACTGTAACAAAGTGAGTGTAATACTATATGTATATATATATACAGGAAAACAGAGGAAACGTAACAAAGTGAGCAAAATAAAACATGTTCAAGAGCATTCTAATGACCCACAGAGGTTCTCAACCCTAACCCTAACCCTAACCCTAACCCTAACCCTAAACCTAACCCTAACCCTAACCCATTTCTCCCCTGTAACTGTAACAAAGTGAGTGTAATACTATATGTATATATATATACAGGAAAACAGAGGAAACGTAACAAAGTGATCAAAATAAAGCATGTTCAAGAGGATTCTAATGACCCACAGAGGTTCTCAACCCTAACCCTAACCCTAACCCTAACCCTAACCCTAACCGTAAACCTAACCCTACCCCATTTCTCCCCTCTAACTGTAACAAAGCGAGTGTAATACTATATATCTAGATATATAGGAAAACACAGTAAACGTAACAAAGTGAGCAAAATAAAGTATGTTCAAGAGCATTCTAATGACCCACAGAGGTTCTCAACCCCAACCCTAACCCTAACCCTAACCCTAACCCTAACCCATTTCTCCCCTGTAACTGTAACAAAGTGAGTGCAACACTATATATATAGATATATAGGAAAACACAGTAAATGTAACAAAGTGAGCAAAATAAAGCATGTTCAAGAGCATTCTAATGACCCACAGAGGTACTCAACCCTAACCCTAACCCTAACCCTAACACTAACCCTAACCCATTTCTCCCCTGTAACTGTAACAAAGTGAGTGTAATACTATATGTATATATATATACAGGAAAACAGAGGAAACGTAACAAAGTGAGCAAAATAAAACATGTTCAAGAGCATTCTAATGACCCACAGAGGTTCTCAACCCTAACCCTAACCCTAACCCTAACCCTAACCCTAAACCTAACCCTAACCCTAACCCATTTCTCCCCTGTAACTGTAACAAAGTGAGTGTAATACTATATGTATATATATATACAGGAAAACAGAGGAAACGTAACAAAGTGATCAAAATAAAGCATGTTCAAGAGGATTCTAATGACCCACAGAGGTTCTCAACCCTAACCCTAACCCTAACCCTAACCCTAACCGTAAACCTAACCCTACCCCATTTCTCCCCTCTAACTGTAACAAAGCGAGTGTAATACTATATATCTAGATATATAGGAAAACACAGTAAACGTAACAAAGTGAGCAAAATAAAGTATGTTC
>NW_026916353.1:12500-17808 GCF_034315485.1 Pezoporus occidentalis
AACAAAGTGAGTGTAATACTATATGTATATATATATACAGGAAAACACAGTAAACGTAACAAAGTGAGCAAAATAAAACATGTTCAAGAGCATTCTAATGACCCACAGAGTTCTCAACCCTAACCCTAACCCTAACCCTAACCCTAACCCTAACCCTAACCCTAACCCTAACCCTAACCCATTTCTCCCCTGTAACTGTAACAAAGTGAGTGTAATACTATATGTATATATATACAGGAAAACAGAGGAAACGTAACAAAGTGAGCAAAATAAAGCATGTTCAAGAGCATTCTAATGACCCACAGAGGTTCTCAACCCTAACCCTAACCCTAACCCTAACCCTAACCCTAACCGTAAACCTAACCCTAACCCATTTCTCCCCTGTAACTGTAACAAAGTGAGTGTAATACTATATATATATATATATAGGAAAACACAGTAAACGTAACAAAGTGAGCAAAATAAAACATGTTCAAGAGCATTCTAATGACCCACAGAGGTTCTCAACCCTAACCCTAACCCTAACCCTAACCCTAACCCTAACCCTAACCCTAACCCATTTCTCCCCTGTAACTGTAACAAAGTGAGTGTAATACTATATATATATATATATAGGAAAACACAGTAAACGTAACAAAGTGAGCAAAATAAAGCATGTTCAAGAGCATTCTAATGACCCACAGAGGTTCTCAACCCTAACCCTAACCCTAACCCTAACCCTAACCCCCTAACCCATTTCTCCCCTGTAACTGTAACAAAGTGAGTGTAATACTATATATATATATATATAGGAAAACACAGTAAACGTAACAAAGTGAGCAAAATAAAACATGTTCAAGAGCATTCTAATGACCCACAGAGGTTCTCAACCCTAACCCTAACCCTAACCCTAACCCTAACCCTAACCCTAACCCTAACCCTAACCCATTTCTCCCCTGTAACTGTAACAAAGTGAGTGTAATACTATATGTATATATATACAGGAAAACAGAGGAAACGTAACAAAGTGAGCAAAATAAAGCATGTTCAAGAGCATTCTAATGACCCACAGAGGTTCTCAACCCTAACCCTAACCCTAACCCTAACCCTAAACCTAACCCTAACCCATTTCTCCCCTGTAACTGTAACAAAGTGAGTGTAATACTATATGTATATATATATAGAGGAAAACACAGGAAACGTAACAAAGTGAGCAAAATAAAACATGTTCAAGAGCATTCTAATGACCCACAGAGGTTCTCAACCCTAACCCTAACCCTAACCCTAACCCTAACCCTAACCCTAAACCTAACCCTAACCCTAACCCATTTCTCCCCTGTAACTGTAACAAAGTGAGTGTAATACTATATGTATATATATATACAGGAAAACAGAGGAAACGTAACAAAGTGATCAAAATAAAGCATGTTCAAGAGGATTCTAATGACCCACAGAGGTTCTAAACCCTAACCCTAACCCTAACCCTAACCGTAAACCTAACCCTACCCCATTTCTCCCCTCTAACTGTAACAAAGCGAGTGTAATACTATATATCTAGATATATAGGAAAACACAGTAAACGTAACAAAGTGAGCAAAATAAAGTATGTTCAAGAGCATTCTAATGACCCACAGAGGTTCTCAACCCCAACCCTAACCCTAACCCTAACCCTAACCCTAACGCTAACCCATTTCTCCCCTGTAACTGTAACAAAGTGAGTACAACACTATATATATAGATATATAGGAACACACAGTAAATGTAACAAAGTGAGCAAAATAAAGCATGTTCAAGAGCATTCTAATGACCCACAGAGGTACTCAACCCTAACCCTAACCCTAACCCTAACCCTAACACTAACCCTAACCCATTTCTCCCCTGTAACTGTAACAAAGTGAGTGTAATACTATATGTATATATATATACAGGAAAACAGAGGAAACGTAACAAAGTGAGCAAAATAAAACATGTTCAAGAGCATTCTAATGACCCACAGAGGTTCTAACCCTAACCCTAACCCTAACCCTAACCCTAACCTAACCCTAACCCTAACCCATTTCTCCCCTGTAACTGTAACAAAGTGAGTGTAATACTATATGTATATATATATACAGGAAAACAGAGGAAACGTAACAAAGTGAGCAAAATAAAGCATGTTCAAGAGCATTCTAATGACCCACAGAGGTTCTCAACCCTAACCCTAACCCTAACCCTAACCCTAACCCTAACCCTAACCCTAACCCTAACCCATTTCTCCCCTGTAACTGTAACAAAGTGAGTGTAATACTATATATATATATATATAGGAAAACACAGGAAACGTAACAAAGTGAGCAAAATAAAACATGTTCAAGAGCATTCTAATGACCCACAGAGGTTCTCAACCCTAACCCTAACCCTAACCCTAACCCTAACCCTAACCCTAACCCTAACCCATTTCTCCCCTGTAACTGTAACAAAGTGAGTGTAATACTATATATATATATATACAGGAAAACACAGGAAACGTAACAAAGTGAGCAAAATAAAGCATGTTCAAGAGCATTCTAATGACCCACAGAGGTTCTCAACCCTAACCCTAACCCTAACCCTAACCCTAACCCTAACCCTAACCGTAAACCTAACCCTAACCCATTTCTCCCCTGTAACTGTAACAAAGTGAGTGCAACACTATATATATATATATATAGGAAAACACAGTAAACGTAACAAAGTGAGCAAAATAAAGCATGTTCAAGAGCATTCTAATGACCCACAGAGGTTCTCAACCCTAACCCTAACCCTAACCCTAACCCTAACCCTAACCCATTTCTCCCCTGTAACTGTAACAAAGTGAGTGCAACACTATATATATAGATATATAGGAAAACACAGTAAATGTAACAAAGTGAGCAAAATAAAGCATGTTCAAGAGCATTCTAATGACCCACAGAGGTACTCAACCCTAACCCTAACCCTAACCCTAACACTAACCCTAACCCATTTCTCCCCTGTAACTGTAACAAAGTGAGTGTAATACTATATGTATATATATATACAGGAAAACAGAGGAAACGTAACAAAGTGAGCAAAATAAAACATGTTCAAGAGCATTCTAATGACCCACAGAGGTTCTCAACCCTAACCCTAACCCTAACCCTAACCCTAACCCTAACCCTAAACCTAACCCTAACCCTAACCCATTTCTCCCCTGTAACTGTAACAAAGTGAGTGTAATACTATATATATATATATACAGGAAAACAGAGGAAACGTAACAAAGTGATCAAAATAAAGCATGTTCAAGAGGATTCTAATGACCCACAGAGGTCAACCCTCAACCCTAACCCTAACCCTAACCCTAACCCTAACGTAAACCTAACCCTACCCCATTTCTCCCCTCTAACTGTAACAAAGCGAGTGTAATACTATATATATATATATATAGGAAAACACAGTAAACGTAACAAAGTGAGCAAAATAAAGTATGTTCAAGAGCATTCTAATGACCCACAGAGGTTCTCAACCCTAACCCTAACCCTAACCCTAACCCTAACCCTAACCCATTTCTCCCCTGTAACTGTAACAAAGTGAGTGTAATACTATATATATATATATATAGGAAAACACAGTAAATGTAACAAAGTGAGCAAAATAAAGCATGTTCAAGAGCATTCTAATGACCCACAGAGGTTCTCAACCCTAACCCTAACCCTAACCCTAACCCTAACCACCTAACCCTAACCCATTTCTCCCCTGTAACTGTAACAAAGTGAGTGTAATACTATATGTATATATATATACAGGAAAACAGAGGAAACGTAACAAAGTGAGCAAAATAAAGCATGTTCAAGAGCATTCTAATGACCCACAGAGGTTCTCAACCCTAACCCTAACCCTAACCCTAACCCTAACCCTAACCCTAACCCTAACCCTAACCCATTTCTCCCCTGTAACTGTAACAAAGTGAGTGTAATACTATATGTATATATATATACAGGAAAACAGAGGAAACGTAACAAAGTGATCAAAATAAAGCATGTTCAAGAGGATTCTAATGACCCACAGAGGTCAACCCTAACCCTAACCCTAACCCTAACCCTAACCGTAAACCTAACCCTACCCCATTTCTCCCCTCTAACTGTAACAAAGCGAGTGTAATACTATATATATAGATATATAGGAAAACACAGTAAACGTAACAAAGTGAGCAAAATAAAGTATGTTCAAGAGCATTCTAATGACCCACAGAGGTTCTCAACCCTAACCCTAACCCTAACCCTAACCCTAACCCTAACCCTAACCCTAACCCATTTCTCCCCTGTAACTGTAACAAAGTGAGTACAACACTATATATATAGATATATAGGAAAACACAGGAAATGTAACAAAGTGAGCAAAATAAAGCATGTTCAAGAGCATTCTAATGACCCACAGAGGTTCTCAACCCCTAACCCTAACACTAACCCTAACCCTAACCCATTTCTCCCCTGTAACTGTAACAAAGTGAGTGTAATACTATATATATATATCTAGATATATAGGAAAACACAGTAAACGTAACAAAGTGAGCAAAATAAAATATGTTCAAGAGGATTCTAATGACCCACAGAGGTCCTCAACCCCTAACCCTAACCCTAACCCTAACCCTAACCCTAACCCTAACCCTAACCCATTTCTCCCCTGTAACTGTAACAAAGTGAGTGTAATACTATATATATATATATATACAGGAAAACACAGTAAACGTAACAAAGTGAGCAAAATAAAGCATGTTCAAGAGCATTCTAATGACCCACAGAGGTTCTCAACCCTAACCCTAACCCTAACCCTAACCCTAAACCTAACCCTAACCCATTTCTCCCCTGTAACTGTAACAAAGTGAGTGCAACACTATATATATATATATATAGGAAAACACAGTAAACGTAACAAAGTGAGCAAAATAAAGCATGTTCAAGAGCATTCTAATGACCCACAGAGGTACCCTAACCCTAACCCTAACCCTAACCCTAACCCTAACACTAACCCTAACCCAATACTCCCCTGTAACTGTAACAAAGTGAGTGTAATACTATATGTATATATATATATAGGAAAACACAGTAAACGTAACAAAGTGAGCAAAATAAAACATGTTCAAGAGCATTCTAATGACCCACAGAGGTTCTCAACCCTAACCCTAACCCTAACCCTAACCCTAACCCTAACCCTAACCCATTTCTCCCCTGTAACTGTAACAAAGTGAGTGTAATACTATATGTATATATATATACAGGAAAACAGAGGAAACAACAAAGTGATCAAAATAAAGCACACAGTAAACGTAACAAAGTGAGCAAAATAAAGT
>NW_026916354.1:0-13423 GCF_034315485.1 Pezoporus occidentalis
GCATAGCCTCATAGAGCCCCAGAATAGCCTCATAGAGCCCCATTATTGCCTCATACAGCCCCATTATTGCCTCATAGAGCCCCATTATTGCATTATAGAGCCCCAGTACTGACTCACAGAGCCCCGTATTTATTTCCTCAGAGAGCCCCATTATTGCCTAATAGAGCCCCATTATTACCTCGTAGAGCCCCCGTATAGAGCCCCATTATTGCCTCATAGAGCCCCATTATAACCCCATAGAGCCCCCTTATTGCCTCATATAGCCCCATTATTGCGTCACAGAGCCCCATTATTGCATCATAGAGACCCTTTACAACCACATAGAGCCCCGTTATTGCCTCATAGACTTCATTATAGCCTCCTACAGCCCCATTGTTGCGACATAGAGCCCCATTATTGCCTCATAGAGCCCCATTATTGTGTCATAGAACCCCCATTAGTGCATCATAGAGCCAAATTATTTCCCCATAGAGCCTACTATTGCCTCATAGAGCCCCATTATTGCGTCATAGAGCCCATTATTGCCTCATAAACCCTATTATAGCCTAACAGAGCCCCATTATAACCTCATAGAGCCCCATTATAGCCTCATAGAGCCCCATTATTGCCTCATAGAGTCCCATTATTACCTCGTAGAGCCCCGTTAGAGCCTCATAGAGCCCCATTATTACCTCGTAGAGCCCCATTATTACCTCGTAGAGCCCCGTTATAGCCTCATATAGCCCCATTATTACCTCGTAGAGCCACAGTATTGCCTCATAGAGCCCCATTATTGCGTCATAGAGCCCATTATTGCCTCATAGAGCCCCACCCTCATAGAGCCCCATTATAACCTCATAGAGCCCCATTATAGCCTCATAGAGCCCCATTATTGCCTCATAGAGCCCCATTATTGCCTCATAGAGCCCCATTATTGCCTCATAGAGCCCCATTATTGCCTCATAGAGCCCCATTATTGCCTCATAGAGCCCCATTATTGCCTCATAGAGGCCCATTATTGCCTCATAGAGCCCCATTATTGCCTCATAGAGCCCCATTATTGCCTCATAGAGCCCCATTATTGCCTCATAGAGCCCCTTTATAACCACATAGAGCCCCAGTATTGCCTCATAGAGCCCCATTATTGCCTCATAGAGCCCCATTATTGCGTCATAGACCCCATTATAGCCTCATGGAGCCGCATTATTGCTTCATAGAGCCCCATTATTGCCTTATAAACCCTATTATAGCCTAACACATCCCCATTATAACCTCATAGAGGCCCATTATTGCCTAATAGAGCCCCATTATTTCCTCATAGACCCCCATTGTTGCCTCATAGAGCCCCATTATTGCCACATAGAGCCTTTTTATAACGACATAGAGCCCCAATATTGCCTCATAGACCCCCATTGTTGCGACATAGAGCCCCATTATTGCCTCATAGAGCCCCAGAATAGCCTCATAGACCCCATTATAGCCTCATAGAGTCCCATTGTTGCTATATAGAGCCCCATTATTCCCTCATAGAGCCCTATTACTGCCTCATAGAGGCCAATTATAACCCCATAGAGCCCCATTATAGCCTCATAGACCTCATTATAGCCATCATTGAGCCCCAGTATTGCGTCATAGAGCCCCGTTATTGCCTCATAGAGCCCCATTATTACCTCGTAGAGCCCCAGTATTGCGTTATAGAGCCCCATTATTGCTTCATAGTGTTCCATTATTGCATCACAGAGCCCCATTATTGCCTCATAAATCCTATTATAGCCTCATAGACCCCAGCATAGCCTCATAGAGCCCCAGCATAGCCTCATAGAGCCCCATTATTGCCTCATAGAGCCCCATTATTGCATCATAGAGCCCCATTATTACCTCATAGAGCCCCATTATTGCATTATAGAGCCCCAGTACTGACTCACAGAGCCCCAGTATTGCCTCATAGAGCCCGATTATTTCCTCAGAGAGCCCCATTATTGCCTAATAGAGCCCCATTATTACCTCGTAGAGCCCCAGTATTGCGTTTTAGAGCCCCATTATTGGCTCATAGAGCCACATTATTGCATCATAGAGACCCTTTATAACCACATAGAGCCCCATTATTGCCTCATAGACTTCATTATAGCCTAATAGAGCCCCATTATAACCTCATAGAGCCCCATTATAGCCTCATAGAGCCCCATTATTGCATCATAGAGACCCTTTATAACCACATAGAGCCCCATTATTGCCTCATAGACTTCATTATAGCCTCATAGAGCCCCATTATTGCCTCATAGAGCCCCATTATTGCCTCATAGAGCCCCATTATTGCCTCATAGAGCCCCATTATTGCCTCATAGAGCCCCATTATAGCCTCATTGATATCATTACAGCCATCATTGAGCCCCAGTATGCGTCATAGAACCCCATTATTGCCTCATAGAGCCCCATTATTACCTCGTAGAGCCCCGTTATAACCTCATAGAGCCCCATTATTGCCTCATAGACCCATTATAGCCATCATAGAGCCCCATTATTGCCTCATAGAGCCCCATTATTGCCTCATAGAGCCCCATTATTTAGAGCCCCATTATTGCTCATAGAGCCCCATTATTGCCTCATCACAGAGCCCCATTATTGCCTCATAGAGCCCCATTATAGCCTCATAGCCTTAGACCCCATTATAGCCTCATAGAGCCCCATTATTGCCTCATAGAGCCCCATTATTGCCTCATAGAGCCCCATTATTCCCTCATAGAGCCCCATTATTGCCTAATAGAGCCCCATTATTGCATCATAGAGCCCCATTATTGCAACATAGAGCCCCATTATTGCCTCATAGAGCCCCATTATTGTCTCATAGATCCCCTTTATTGCCTCGTAGAGCCCCATTATTGCGTAATAGAGCCCCATTATTGCATCATAGAGCCCCATTATTGCCTCATAGAGCCCCAATATTGCCTCATAGAGCCCCATTATAGCCCCATAGAGCCCCATTATTGCCTCATAGAGCCCCATAATTGTCTCATAGAGCCCCCTTATAGCCTCATAGAGCCCCATTATTGCCTCATGGCCCCATTATTGCCTCATAGAGCCCCATTACAGCCTCATAGACCCCATTATAGCCTCACAGAGCCCCATTATTGCCTCAGAGAGATCCATTATTGCCTCATAGAGCCCCATTATTGCATCATACCCCATTATTGCCTCATAGAGCCCCATTATTGGCTCATAGAGCGCACTTATTGTGCCATAGAGACCCTTTGTTACCACATTGTTCCCCAGTTTTGCCTAATAGAGCCCCATTATTGCCTCATAGAGCCCCATTATTGCCTCATAGAGCCCCTTTATAACCTCATAGGGCCCCATTATAGCCTCATAGAGGCCTATTATTGCCCCATACAAGCCCATTATACCCTCACAGAGCACCATTATAGCCCCATAGAGCCCCATTATTGCCTCATAGAGCCCCATTATTGTCTCATAGAGCCCCCTTATAGCCTCATAAAGCCCCATTATTGCCTCATAGCCCCATTATTGCCTCATAGAGCCCCATTATTGCCTCATAGAGCCCCATTATTGCCTCATGGAGCCCCATTTTTGGATATAGCGCCCCATTATTCTCTCATAGAGCCCCATTATTGCCTAATAGAGCCCCATTATTGCATCATAGAGCCCCATTATTGCCTTATAAACCCTATTATAGCCTAACACATCCCCATTATAACCTCATAGAGCCCCATTATTGCCTCATAGAGCCCCATTATTTCCTCATAGACCCCCATTGTTGCCTCATAGAGCCCCATTATTGCCACATAGAGCCTTTTTATAACAACATAGAGCCCCAATATTGCCTCATAGACCCCCATTCTTGCGACATACACCCCATTATTGCCTCATAGAGCCCCATTATTGCATCATAGCGCCCCATTATTACCTCATTGAGCCCCATTATTGCATTATAGAGCCCTAGTACTGACTCATAGAGCCCCATTATTGCCTCGTAGAGACCAATTATTGTGTCATAGTCCCCCATTATAACCCCATAGAGCCCCATTATTGCCTCATAGAGCCCCATGCTTGCGTCATAGAGCCCCATTATTGCCTCATAGAGCCCCATTATAGCCTCATAGAGCCCCATTATAGCCTCATAGACCCCAGCATAGCCTCATAGAGCCCCATTATTGCCTCATAGAGCCCCATTGTTGCAACAGAGCC
The DNA here is from genome assembly GCF_034315485.1 of Pezoporus occidentalis. NCBI lineage: Eukaryota > Metazoa > Chordata > Aves > Psittaciformes > Psittacidae > Pezoporus > Pezoporus occidentalis. Next base: position 4,183 of record NW_026916354.1, read on the forward strand.
CCATTATTGCCTCACAGAGCTTCATTATAGCCTCATAGAGCCCCATTATTGCCTCATAGAGCCCCATTATTGCCTCATAGAGCCCCATTATTGCCTCATAGAGCCCCATTATTGCCTCATAGAGCCCCATTATCATAGAGCCCCATTATTGCCTCATAGAGCCCCATTATTGCCTCATAGACCCCCCATAATGCCATAAAAAGCCCAAATTATGGCCCCAAATACCCAAGATTTGCCGCATAGGGCCCCATTATTGCCACATAGATTTTTTTTTATAACGAAATAGAGCCCCAATATTGCCTCATAGACCCCCATTGTTGCGACATAGAGCCCCATTATTTACTCGTAGTGTCCCTTTATTGCTCCATAGAGCCCCAGAATAGCCTCATAGACCCCATTATAGCCTCATAGAGTCCCATTGTTGCTATAGAGCCCCATTATTCCCTCATAGAGCCCTATTACTGCCTCATAGAGGCCAATTATAACCCCATAGAGCCCCATTATAGCCTCATAGACCTCATTATAGCCATCATTGAGCCCCAGTATTGCGTCATAGAGCCCCGTTATTGCCTCATAGAGCCCCATTATTACCTCGTAGAGCCCCAGTATTGCGTTATAGAGCCCCATTATTGCTTCATAGTGTTCCATTATTGCATCACAGAGCCCCATTATTGCCTCATAAATCCTATTATAGCCTCATAGACCCCAGCATAGCCTCATAGAGCCCCAGCATAGCCTCATAGAGCCCCATTATTGCCTCATAGAGCCCCATTATTGCATCATAGCGCCCCATTATTACCTCATAGAGCCCCATTATTGCATTATAGAGCCCCAGTACTGACTCACAGAGCCCCAGTATTGCCTCATAGAGCCCCATTATTTCCTCAGAGAGCCCCATTATTGCCTAATAGAGCCCCATTATTACCTCGTAGAGCCCCAGTATTGCGTTTTAGAGCCCCATTATTGGCTCATAGAGCCACATTATTGCATCATAGAGACCCTTTATAACCACATAGAGCCCCATTATTGCCTCATAGACTTCATTATAGCCTCATAGAGCCCCATTATAACCTCATAGAGCCCCATTATAGCCTCATAGAGCCCCATTATTGCATCATAGAGACCCTTTATAACCACATAGAGCCCCATTATTGCCTCATTATTAGCCTCATAGAGCCCCATTATTGCATCATAGAGCCCCATTCTTACCTCATAGAGCCCCATTATTGCATTATAGAGCCCCAGTACCGACTCACAGAGCCCCATTATTGCCTCATAGAACCCCCATTAGTGCATCATAGAGCCAAATTATTTCCCCATAGAGCCTACTATTGCCTCATAGAGCCCATTATTGCGTCATAGAGCCCATTATTGCCTCATAAACCCTATTATAGCCTAACAGAGCCCCATTATAACCTCATAGAGCCCCATTATAGCCTCATAGAGCCCCATTATTGCCTCATAGAGCCCCATTATTACCTCGTAGAGCCCCGTTATAGCCTCATAGAGCCCCATTATAACCCCATAGACGCCATTATAGCCTCGTAGACCTCATTAGAGCGTCATAGAGCCCCATTATTGCCTAATAGAGCCCCATTATTGCCTCATAGAGCCCCATTATTGCCTCATATACCCCATTATAGCCTCATAGAGCCCCATTATTGCGTCATAGAGCCCCTTTATAACCACATGGGGCCCCAGTATTGCCTCATAGAGCCCCAGTATTCCCTCATAGAGCTCCATTATTACCTCATAGAGCCCCATTATTGCCTCATAGAGCCCCATTGTTGCGACATAGAGCCCCATTATTGCCTCATAGAGCCCCAGTATTGCCTCATAGAGCCCCATTATTGCGTCATAGAGCCCCTTTATAACGACATAGAACCCCATTATTGCCACATAGAGCCCCATTATTGCCTCATAGAGCCCCATTATTGCCTCATAGAGCTCCATTATTGCGTCATAGACCCCATTATAGCCTCATGGAGCCGCATTATTGCTTCATAGAGCCCCATTATTGCATCATAGAGCCCCATTATTGCCTTATAAACCCTATTATAGCCTAACACATCCCCATTTTAACCTCATAGAGCCCCATTATTGCCACATAGAGCCTCCTTAGAGCCCCATTATTGCCTCATAGAGCCCCATTATAGCCTCCTAGAGCCCCGTTATAGCCTCATAGAGCCTTTTTATAACCTCATAGAGCCCCAATATTGCCTCATAGACCCCCGTTGTTGCGACATAGACCCCATTATTACCTCGTAGAGCCCCATTATTGCCTCATAGAGCCCCAGTATTGCCTCATAGAGCCCCAGAATAGCCTCATAGACCCCATTATAGCCTCATAGAGTCCCATTGTTGCTATATAGAGCCCCATTATTCCCTCATAGAGCCCTATTACTGCCTCATAGAGGCCAATTATAACCCCATAGAGCCCCATTATAGCCTCATAGACCTCATTATAGCCATCATTGAGCCCCAGTATTGCGTCATAGAGCCCCGTTATTGCCTCATAGAGCCCCATTATTACCTCGTAGAGCCCCAGTATTGCGTTATAGAGCCCCATTATTGCTTCATAGTGTTCCATTATTGCATCACAGAGCCCCATTATTGCCTCATAAATCCTATTATAGCCTCATAGACCCCAGCATAGCCTCATAGAGCCCCATTATTGCATCATAGAGCCCCATTATTGCCTCATAGAGCCCCATTATTGCATCATAGCGCCCCATTATTACCTCATAGAGCCCCATTATTGCATTATAGAGCCCCAGTACTGACTCACAGAGCCCCATTATTGCCTCATAGAGCCCGATTATTTCCTCAGAGAGCCCCATTATTGCCTCATAGAGCCCCATTATTACCTCATAGAGCCCCATTATTGCCTCATAGAGCCCCATTGTTGCGACATAGAGCCCCATTATTGCCTCATAGAGCCCCAGCATTGCCTCATAGAGCCCCATTATTGCCTCATAAATCCTATTATAGCCTCATAGACCCCGGCATAGCCTCATAGAGCCCCATTATTGCCTCATAGAGCCCCATTATTGCCCAATAGAGCCCCATTATTGCCCCATAGAGCCCCATTATAGCCCCATAGAGCCCCATTATAGCCTCATAGAGCCCCATTAGAGCCTCATAGAGCCCCATTATTGCCTAATAGAGCCCCGTTATTGCCTCATAGAGCCCCATTATTGCCTCATATACCCCATTATAGCCTCATAGAGCCCCATTATTGCGTCATAGAGCCCCTTAATAACCACATGGGGCCCCAGTATTGCCTCATAGAGACCCAGTATTCCCTCATAGAGCTCCATTATTATTTCATAGAGCCCCATTATTGCCTCATAGAGCCCCATTATTGCCTCATAGAGCCCCATTATTGCCTCATAGAGCCCCATTATTGCGTCATAGAGCCCCATTATTGCCTCATAGAGCCCCATTATTGCGACATAGAGCTCCATTATTGCGTCATAGACCCCATTATAGCCTCATGGAGCCGCATTATTGCTTCATAGAGCCCCATAATTGCATCATAGAGCCCCATTATTGCCTTATAAACCTTATTATAGCCTAACACATCCCCATTATAACGCCATAGAGCCCCATTATGGCCTAATAGAGCCCCATTATTTCCTCATAGACCCCCATTGTTGCATAATTGAGCTTTAGTATTTACTAATAGAGTCCCAATGTTGCTTTATAGAGCCCCATTATTCCCTCATAGAGCACTATTATTGCCTCATAGACCTCATTATTTCCTGTATGAAAGTGAGCAGTGAAAACCACCATTGTGTGCTTATAGCCAAACGTTCTGCTGTATAGAGCTGAGAGAGACCCTAGGTATGAAACTTAGGAGAGACTGCAATGATGGTGACACCGTTGCAAAGCTGCCTGTGTGTTGAAGAGGCCCAGCACCAGCTTCCCCTGCTGGCCCTTCTGCTGTGGGAGCAGATGCCACTGTTCATTCTGTGCTGACTGTGTTCCTGCGCAGCAGAGAGCAGGCTCTGGACTGATTCCATTCAAATGCTTTTCCTGTATGAAAGTGAGCAGTGAAAGCAACGATGGATGCACCAATGTAAAGGTGACTGTGTGCTGAACAGGTCCAGCGCAAGCTTTCAATCCTGGCTGTTCTGCTGTGGGAGCAGAGGCCAAACGTTCATGCTGTACTCACTTGCTGTGGGTGCAGATGCCACTGTTCATTCTGTGCTGACTGTGTTGCTGCCAGCAGAGAGCAGACTCTGAACTGATTCCATTCAAATGCTTTTCCTGTATGAAAGGGAGCAGTGAAAGCAACGATGGATGGACCAATGTAAAGGTGATTGTGTGCTGAACAGGTCCAGCACCAGCTTTCAATCCTGACACTTCTGCTGTGGGAGCAGAGGCCAAACGTTCATGCTGTACTCACTGTGCTGCCTGCAGCTGAGAGCGACCAGCTGAGAATTTGGATTCAAATGGACTTTTAGGTATGAAACCGAGGAGAGACTGCAATGATGGTGACACCGTTGCAAAGCAGCCTGTGTGCTGAAGAGGCCCAGCACCAGCTTTCCCTGCTGGTTCTTCTGCTGTGGGAGCAGATGCCACTGTTCATTCTGTGCTGACTGTGTTGCTGCGCAGCAGAGAGCAGGCTCTGAACTGATTCCATTCAAATGCTTTTCCTGTATGAAAGGGAGCAGTGAAAGCAACGATGGATGCACCAATGTAAAGGTGATTGTGTGCTGAACAGGTCCAGCACCAGCTTTCAATCCTGACACTTCTGCTGTGGGAGCAGAGGCCAAACGTTCGTGCTGTACTCACTGTGCTGCCTGCAGCTGAGAGAGACCAGCTGAGAATTTGGATTCAAATGGAGTTTTAGGTATGAAACCGAGGAGAGACTGCAATGATGGTGACACCGTTGCAAAGCAGCCTGTGTGCTGAAGAGGCCCAGCACTAGCTTTCCCTGCTGGTTCTTCTGCTGTGGGAGCAGATGCCACTGTTCATTCTGTGCTGACTGTGTTGCTGCGCAGCAGAGAGCAGGCTCTGAACTGATTCCATTCAAATGCTTTTCCTGTATGAAAGGGAGCAGTGAAAGCAACGATGGATGCACCAATGTAAAGGTGATTGTGTGCTGAACAGGTCCAGCACAAGCTTTCAATCCTGGCTCTTCTGCTGTGGGAGCAGAAGCCAAACGTTCGTGCTGTACTCACTGTGCTGCCTGCAGCTGAGAGCGACCAGCTGAGAATTTGGATTCAAATGGACTTTTAGGTATGAAACCGAGGAGAGACTGCAATGATGGTGACACCGTTGCAAAGCAGCCTGTGTGCTGAAGAGGCCCAGCACTAGCTTTCCCTGCTGGTTCTTCTGCTGTGGGAGCAGATGCCACTGTTCATTCTGTGCTGACTGTGTTGCTGCGCAGCAGAGAGCAGGCTCTGAACTGATTCCATTCAAATGCTTTTCCTGTATGAAAGGGAGCAGTGAAAGCAACGATGGATGCACCAATGTAAAGGTGATTGTGTGCTGAACAGGTCCAGCACCAGCTTTCAATCCTGGCTCTTCTGCTGTGGGAGCAGAAGCCAAACGTTCGTGCTGTACTCACTGTGCTGCCTGCAGCTGAGAGAGACCAGCTGAGAATTTGGATTCAAATGGACTTTTAGGTATGAAACCGAGGAGAGACTGCAATGATGGTGACACCGTTGCAAAGCAGCCTGTGTGCTGAAGAGGCCCAGCACTAGCTTTCCCTGCTGGTTCTTCTGCTGTGGGAGCAGATGCCACTGTTCATTCTGTGCTGACTGTGTTGCTGCGCAGCAGAGAGCAGGCTCTGAACTGATTCCATTCAAATGCTTTTCCTGTATGAAAGGGAGCAGTGAAAGCAACGATGGATGCACCAATGTAAAGGTGATTGTGTGCTGAACAGGTCCAGCACCAGCTTTCAATCCTAGCTCTTCTGCTGTGGGAGCAGAAGCCAAACGTTCGTGCTGTACTCACTGTGCTGCTGGGCAGCTGAAAGCGACCAGCTGAGAATTTGGATTCAAATGGACTTTTAGGTATGAAACCGAGGAGAGACTGCAATGATGGTGACACCGTTGCAAAGCAGCCTGTGTGCTGAAGAGGCCCAGCACTAGCTTTCCCTGCTGGTTCTTCTGCTGTGGGAGCAGATGCCACTGTTCATTCTGTGCTGACTGTGTTGCTGCGCAGCAGAGAGAAGGCTCTGAACTGATTCCATTCAAATGCTTTTCCTGTATGAAAGGGAGCAGTGAAAGCAACGATGGATGCACCAATGTAAAGGTGATTGTGTGCTGAACAGGTCCAGCACAAGCTTTCAATCCTGGCTCTTCTGCTGTGGGAGCAGAGGCCAAACGTTCGTGCTGTACTCACTGTGCTGCCTGCAGCTGAGAGCGACCAGCTGAGAATTTGGATTCAAATGGACTTTTAGGTATGACATCGAGGAGAGACTGCAATGATGGTGACACCGTTGCAAAGCAGCCTGTGTGCTGAAGAGGCCCAGCACTAGCTTTCCCTGTTGGTTCTTCTGCTGTGGGAGCAGATGCCAGTGTTCATTCTGTGCTGACTGACTTGCTGCGCAGCAGAGAGCAGGCTCTGAACTGATTCCATTCAAATGCTTTTCCTGTATGAAAGGGAGCAGTGAAAGCAACGATGGATGCACCAATGTAAAGGTGATTGTGTGCTGAACAGGTCCAGCACCAGCTTTCAATCCTAGCTCTTCTGCTGTGGGAGCAGAAGCCAAACGTTCGTGCTGTACTCACTGTGCTGCTGGGCTGCTGAAAGCGACCAGCTGAGAATTTGGATTCAAATGGAGTTTTAGGTATGAAACCGAGGAGAGACTGCAATGATGGTGACACCGTTGCAAAGCAGCCTGTGTGCTGAAGAGGCCCAGCACTAGCTTTCCCTGCTGGTTCTTCTGCTGTGGGTGCAGATGCCACTGTTCATTCTGTGCTGACTGTGTTGCTGCCAGCAGAGAGAAGGCTCTGAACTGATTCCATTCAAATGCTTTTCCTGTATGAAAGGGAGCAGTGAAAGCAACGATGGATGCACCAATGTAAAGGTGATTGTGTGCTGAACAGGTCCAGCACCAGCTTTCAATCCTGACACTTCTGCTGTGGAAGCAGAGGCCAAACGTTCGTGCTGTACTCACTGTGCTGCCTGCAGCTGAGAGCGACCAGCTGAGAATTTGGATTCAAATGGACTTTTAGGTATGAAACCGAGGAGAGACTGCAATGATGGTGACACCGTTGCAAAGCAGCCTGTGTGCTGAAGAGGCCCAGCACCAGCTTTCCCTGCTGGTTCTTCTGCTGTGGGAGCAGATGCCACTGTTCTTTCTGTGCTGACTGTGTTGCTGCCAGCAGAGAGCAGGCTCTGAACTGATTCCATTCAAATGCTTTTCCTGTATGAAAGGGAGCAGTGAAAGCAAGGATGGATGCACCAATGTAAAGGTGATTGTGTGCTGAACAGGTCCAGCACCAGCTTTCAATCCTGGCTCTTCTGCTGTGGGAGCAGAAGCCAAACGTTTGTGCTGTACTCACTGTGCTGCCTGCAGCTGAGAGCGACCAGCTGAGAATTTGGATTCAAATGGACTTTTAGGTATGAAACCGAGGAGAGACTGCAATGATGGTGACACCGTTGCAAAGCAGCCTGTGTGCTGAAGAGGCCCAGCACTAGCTTTCCCTGCTGGTTCTTCTGCTGTGGGAGCAGATGCCACTGTTCATTCTGTGCTGACTGTGTTGCTGCGCAGCAGAGAGCAGACTCTGAACTACACTTCTGCTGTGGGAGCAGAAGCCAAACGTTCGTGCTGTACTCACTGTGCTGCCTGCAGCTGAGAGAGACCAGCTGAGAATTTGGATTCAAATGGACTTTTAGGTATGAAACCGAGAGAGACTGCAATGATGGTGACACCGTTGCAAAGCAGCCTGTGTGCTGAAGAGGCTCAGCACCAGCTTTCCCTGCTGGTTCTTCTGCTGTGGGAGCAGATGCCACTGTTCTTTTCTGTGCTGACTGTGTTGCTGCCAGCAGAGAGCAGGCTCTGAACTGATTCCATTCAAATGCTTTTCCTGTATGAAAGGGAGCAGTGAAAGCAAGGATGGATGCACCAATGTAAAGGTGATTGTGTGCTGAACAGGTCCAGCACAAGCTTTCAATCCTGGCTCTTCTGCTGTGGGAGCAGAGGCCAAACGTTTGTGCTGTACTCACTGTGCTGCCTGCAGCTGAGAGCGACCAGCTGAGAATTTGGATTCAAATGGACTTTTAGGTATGAAACCGAGGAGAGACTGCAATGATGGTGACACCGTTGCAAAGCAGCCTGTGTGCTGAAGAGGCCCAGCACTAGCTTTCCCTGCTGGTTCTTCTGCTGTGGGAGCAGATGCCACTGTTCATTCTGTGCTGACTGTGTTGCTGCGCAGCAGAGAGCAGGCTCTGAACTGATTCCATTCAAATGCTTTTCCTGTATGAAAGGGAGCAGTGAAAGCAACGATGGATGCACCAATGTAAAGGTGATTGTGTGCTGAACAGGTCCAGCACAAGCTTTCAATCCTGACACTTCTGCTGTGGGAGCAGAGGCCAAACGTTCGTGCTGTAATCACTGTGCTGCCTGCAGCTGAGAGAGACCAGCTGAGAATTTGGATTCAAATGGAGTTTTAGGTATGAAACCGAGGAGAGACTGCAATGATGGTGACACCGTTGCAAAGCAGCCTGTGTGCTGAAGAGGCCCAGCACTAGCTTTCCCTGCTGGTTCTTCTGCTGTGGGAGCAGATGCCACTGTTCATTCTGTGCTGACTGTGTTGCTGCGCAGCAGAGAGCAGGCTCTGAACTGATTCCATTCAAATGCTTTTCCTGTATGAAAGGGAGCAGTGAAAGCAACGATGGATGCACCAATGTAAAGGTGATTGTGTGCTGAACAGGTCCAGCACAAGCTTTCAATCCTGGCTCTTCTGCTGTGGGAGCAGAAGCCAAACGTTCGTGCTGTACTCACTGTGCTGCTGGGCAGCTGAGAGCGACCAGCTGAGAATTTGGATTCAAATGGACTTTTAGGTATGAAACCGAGGAGAGACTGCAATGATGGTGACACCGTTGCAAAGCAGCCTGTGTGCTGAAGAGGCCCAGCACTAGCTTTCCCTGCTGGTTCTTCTGCTGTGGGAGCAGATGCCACTGTTCATTCTGTGCTGACTGTGTTGCTGCCAGCAGAGAGCAGACTCTGAACTGATTCCATTGAAATGCTTTTCCTCTATGAAAGGCAGCAGTGAAAGCA
>NW_026916355.1:0-14562 GCF_034315485.1 Pezoporus occidentalis
AAATTTTTTGGGTTTTTTTTTTTTGGGGGTTTTGGGGGGGGGGTTTTTTGTTTTTTTTTTTAAAAAAATTTTTTGGGGCTTTTTAAAAAAAAAATTTTTTAAAAAAAAGGGGGGGTTTTTTTTTCCCCCAAAAAGGGGGGCCCCCAACCCCGGGAACCGGCCTTTTGGGGGGCCCCTTTTTTAAAAAAAAGGGGAAAAAAAAGGGGGGGGGCCCCCCGGGGGGCCCGGGCCCCCCCAAGGGGGGGGGGGGAACCCCCCCCCAAAGGCCCGGGGGTTTTAAAAAGGGGCCCCCCGGGGGAAAAACCCCAAAAACCAAAAAAAAAAAATTTTTTTTAAAAAAAAAAAAAGGGGGGGAAAAAAAAAAAAAAAATTTTTGGGGTTTTAAAAAGGGGGGGGAAAGGGGGTTTTTGGGGTTTTTTGGGGGGGGGAAAAAAACCTTTTTTTTTTTAAAAAAAAAAATTTTTTAACCGGGAAAAAGGGGGAAAAAGGGGGGGGGGAAAAAATTTTTTTAAAAAATTTTAAAAAAAAAATTTTTAAAAAAAAATTATTTTAAAAAAAAAAAAGGGGGGTTTTTGGGAAAAAAAAATTTTTTTTTCCCCCCCCGGGGAAAAAAAAAGGGGGGAAAGAAACAAAAAAAAAATTTTGGGGGCCCCTTTTCAACTTTTTCCCCAAAGGGGGGAAATTTTTCCCCCCCCCTTTGGGGGGGGGGAAAAAGGGGGGTTCCCCCCTTCCCCCCCCCCCTTTGGGTTGGGTTTTAAAAAGAAAATTTTTTCCCCAAAAGGGGGAAAAGGGGGGGGTTTTGTACCGTTTTAAAATTTTTAAAAAAAAAAAACCCAAAAAAAAGGGGGGCCCGGTTTTTTCCCAAAGGGGGAAAACCCCCCCCGGGGGGGGGCCCCCCAAAACCAAAAAACCCCGGGGGGGGGGGGGGCCCCCCCCCCAAAAAAATTTTTTTTAAAAAAATTTTTAAACCCGGGGGGGGGCCCCCCCTTTTTCCAAAAGGGGAAAAAAATTTTTTTTTTTGGGGGTTTTTTTTTGGGGGGGGGGGGTTTTTTTTTCCCCCTTTTTTTTTTTTGGGGGGGGGGGTTTTTTTTTTTTTTGGGGGGGGTTTTTTTAGGGGGAAAAATTTAAAAAAAAAAATTTTAAAAAGGGGCCTTGTTTTTTAAAATTTTTTGGGTTGGGGGGGGCCCAAAACTTTTGGGGGGGGGGGGGAAAAAAAAAACAAAAAAAAAAAAAAAAAAAAAAAAAAAAAAAAAAAACCCCCCGGAAAACCTCCTTTTTTTTTGGGGCCCCAAAAAAAAAAAGGGGGGGGTTTTTTTCCCCCCTTTTTGGGGTTTTTTAAATTTTGGGGGGGGGAAAGTTTAAGGAAAAACCGGGGGCCCCAAAAATTTTTTTTTTTAAAAAAAGGGGAAAACCAAAAAAAACCCCTTTTGGGGGAAAAAAAAATTTTCCCAAAAAAAAAAAAGGGGAATTTTGGGGGTTTTTTTAAAAACCTGATTTTTTTTTTTTTTAAAAAAACTTTTTTTTTCCCAAAAGGGGGAAATTAAAATTACCTTGGGTTTTTTAAAAAAAATTTTTTCCGGGGTTTGGAGCAAAAAAAAAAAGGGGGGGTTTTTTGAAAAATTTTTTGGGCCCCCCCCAAAACCCCCCAAACCCCCCCCGGGGAAAAAAATTTTTGGGGGGGAAAAAAAAGGGGAAAAAAAGAAGAATTTTTTCCCAAAAAAGGGCCAAAAAAAAAAAAAAACCCCCTTTTCCCCCCAAAAATTTTTTTCCCCCAAAACCCTTTGGCCTTTTTAAAAATTTTTTTTTTTAAACACCCGGGGTTTCCCAAAAACCCCCCCTTTTTTTTGAAAAAAGGGGGGCCCCCCCCTTTTAAAATTTTAGTTTTTAAAAAAAATTTTTAAAAAAAAAACAAAAAAAAGGGGGGGTTTTTGGGGGGGGGGGGGGGTTTTTTAAAAAAGGGGGGGAAAAAATTTAAAAAAAAAGGGGGGCCAAAAAAAAAAAAAAAAGGGGAAAAAAAAAAAAAAACCCCCCCCAAAAAACCCCCGGGTTTTTTTTTTTTTAAAAAAAACCCCCCGTTAAAAAAACCCGTAAGTTTTTTAAAGGGCCCCCCCAAAAACCCTTTTTTTTTTTAAAAAACCCCCCCAAAAAAAAGGGGGGGCCCGACCCCTTTTTAAAATTTTTTAAAAAACCCCCCCTTTAAAAAAATTTTTTTTTTTTAAAAAAAAAAAAAATTTTTTAAACCTTTTTTAAAAAACCCAAAAAAAAAAAACCCTTTTTTTTGGGGGTTTTAAAAAGGGGGAAAAGTTTTTTTGGGGGGCCCCCCCAACCGGGGGCCCCAAACCAAACCCCCCCCCAAATTCGGGGGTTTTTGGGGGGGGCCCCCCCCTTTTTCCATTTCCCAAAAAAAAAAAGGGGGGGAAAAAATTTTTTCTAAAAAGGGGCCCCCCCCCTTTAAAGGCCCCCCAAAACCCCCCCGGGGGAAAAAAAGGGGGGGGGGGGGGGAAAGGGCCCTTTAAAACCCCCCCCAAATTAAAAAAGGGGGAACCTTTCCTTTTTTTAAAAACCCGGGGGGGGGGGGGGCCCCCCCCCAAAACCCCCCCCATTTTAAAAAAAAATTTTTTGGCACCCCCCGGGGGGGAAAAAAAAAAAAAACCCAAAAAAACCCCCCCGGGTTTTTTAAAAAAAAAAAAAAAAAAAAAAAAATTTTTTTTTTAAGGGGGAAAAACCCCCCCCCCTTTTAAAAAAAAAAACCGGTTTAAGTTTTTTTTAAAAAACCCAAAAAATTCCCCCCCCCCCCAAAAAAAAAAATTTTTCCAGGGCCCGGGAAAAGAAAAAAAGGGGGGGGGGGGGGGGGGGTTTTTTTCCCCGGGGGGGGGGGGGAAAATTTAAAAAATTGGGGGGGGCCCCCCAAAAAAACCCCCCAAAGTTCCCAAAAAAAAGGAGCCGGGGGAAATTACCCCCCTTTTTTCCCCCTTTTTTTCCCCCCCCCCGGGGGCCCCTTTCCCCCCCCCCCCCCCCCCTTTTTTGGAAATTTTTTGGGGGCCCCCCCCTTTTCCCTTTTCCCCCCCCCCAAAAAAGAAAAAATTTTTTAAAAAAAAGAAAAAAAATTTTAAAGGGGGCCTTCCCCAAAAAAAAAAATTTTTAAAAAAAAAAATTTTTTGGGGGGAACCGGGGAAAAAAAGGGAAAAAAAAGGGTTTTTTTTTTTGGGGGTTTAAAAAAAAGGGGGGGCCCCCCTTTTAAACCCCCCCCCCAAAAAAAAACCCTTTTGGGGGAAAAAATTTTTTAAAAAAAGGGGTTTTTCCCCCCCCCCGGGGGTTTTTTTTTTTCCCCCAAGTTTTTTAAAAAAAAACCAAAAAGGGGAAATTTTCCCCAAAAAACCCACCCCCCCCCCCCCCCCAAAAAAAAGGGGCCCAAAAAAAATTTTCCCCCCCGGGGGGGAAAACCCCCCCCCCCAAAAAACCCCCCCAAAAGTTTTTAAAAAAAGGGGCCCAAAAAACCCCCCGGGGGGGGCCCAAAATGGAAAAATTTTCCCCTTTTAAACCCCAAAAAAAATTTTTTTTTTGGGGGGGCCCGGGGCCCCAGGGGTTTCCCAAAATTTTTTTTTTTAAAAAAATTTTTTGGGGGGGGGCCCCCGGAAAAAAAAAAAAAAAAGGGATTTTTTTTTCCCGGGCCCCCAAAAAAACCCCAAGAAAACCCAAAAAACCCCAATTTTGGGGAAAGGGAAAAAGGCCCCCGGCCCCCCCCCAAAGGGGAAAAACCCCCCTTTAACCCCCCCCCTTTTTTCCCCCCCAAAATTTTTAAAAATTTTAAAAAAAAGGGGGGGTTTTTAAAACCCAAAAAAATTTTTGGGGGGGGCCCCCCTTTTAAAAAAAAAATTTTTTTTTTTTTTTAAAAAAAAAAGGGGGGGGGGCCCCCGGGGGGGGGGTTTTTTTTAAAAAAAGGGGGGTTTTTGGGGTTTTCCCCCCAAAAAAAATTTTTTTTCCAAAGGGGAATTTTTTGGGGTTTAAAAATTTTTAAAATTTTACCCCGGGTTTTTTTTTTTTAAAAAAAATTTTTTTTTTTTTAAAAAAAAAGGGGGAAAAAAAAATTTTAAAATTTTTTTTCCGGGGAAAAAAAAAAAAAAAAAAAAAAAAATTTTAAAGCTTTTAAAAAGTTTTTGGAAGGGGGTTTTGGGAAAAAACCCAAAAAGGGGGAAAAAAAAAATTTTAAAAAATTTTTTTCCAATTTTACCCTTTTTAAAATTTGGGTTTTTTTTTTTTGGGGGGGGGGGGGGGTTTTTTTTTTTTTGGAAAAAGTTTAAAAAATTTTTTTTTTTTTAAAAAAAGGGAAAAATTTAAAAGGGGGGGGCCCTTTTTTAAAAATAAAAAATTTTTTTGGGGGGGGGGGGGGGGACCCCCCCCCCCCCGGGGCCCCCCCGGGGCCCCCCCCCCCCCCCCCCTTTTTTTTTTGGTTTTTTGGGGGGTTTTTTTTTTGGAAAAAGGGGTTTTTTTTTTATGGTCGGATGTGAGCTGGGTGGGTGGGCTCCACATCTGGGAGACTGAGGAGGTGCCACCTTCCCTAGAGCTGAGTCCTGTGTCAGACTGGCTGGGAAGCAGTGGAAGGAGGAACTGGGGAGGCAGGAGACACACACCTCTCTGTGTACTGCCCTGCAATTCCCACTTGGTAGAGGTTTGGTTCCCCCTGGAGATCACTGTCTGAGATTGCGTGTGGCTCCTGGTGCTCTAGAGAACGTGGGCTGGCCCATCTTGTGCAAAGCCACCGAGGTGCAAAGCAAAATGAGTATCTTTGGTTTGAAACTGGACCGTTTTTCTTACTCCAGGTACCTTCATCACCACCAATTCAGTTGCAATCTCAGTGAGTGAAAAGTGATGACTTGGTAACCGTTGCCTTCCTAAAGCAGTCTCTAATAGATGACTTTCCATTCTAGTCAGTAAAGTGACCCCTCTTCTTAGGGGGATGACTTTGTTAGTTCTCTAAAGGCAATGAGCTCTGCCTGGATGGGAGCGGTGAGCAGCTCCAGCGGTGCTTACTCACTGGGCTGCCAAGGGAGGGTTTTGCCAGGCTGGGAGAGCGCAGGATGGGGTTGGTGAGAGACACTCAGCAAAACCAAAAGCAGCGACGTGAAAGTGCGCTGAGTGGGAGGACGTGGAGGTTATTCTCTGAGCTCTTTTGTCTTGCCAGCTAACTCATACGATGGGGCTTGCGCTTCCTCTCGTATTCACGCCTTCCCCAGGGACCTGGTTGCCAGAAATACCCCTTCCATCCCGAAGCCTGAGTGTGCATGCAAACCCAGCCAAATTCCTCCTGAATCCCACTTTTTCTATTTCATAGTCTTCAAGTTTTAACAATGGAAATACTTCATGAGGGTATTGAAATGGCAGCATTAGTGCAGAAGGACAGCAGAATTTTGGAGAGAATTTTGGAGAAGCTGTGTCCCATGTTAGTGTTAGATGTAAGCATTAGACACTGGTCATCCTGTGAAGTTTGCGTTCTGAAATGTTAATTGGGGCTCTTGATGGGCTTTCATCATATCCTGGCTTGAACGAACACAGCAAATAGCAGGTTTAGTGTGTAAGTTTTTGCTGCTTTTCTTCAGAGCAATTTAATGGCTGGGAAGGCAAATGTACTGCTTGTGTCTTTTGTCTTCCTTTTTTTTCATGTACCAGGTAGCAGTGGTGCATTTACTTCTGCAGTGGTGACTGGACTGGTAGGGAGAGGATTGCCGTGCCTTTTGTCCCCTTGTCCCTACACAGCAGGTACATCATAAACAGCAAATAGAAAGCGATAGCGTTTTCAGAGCGAGGAATTTTGCTCCTGATATTGCACTGCAGACCATTTAACACTGTTCCCCTTCAAAATGACCCCCTCGGTATTTCTTAGCAGTAGCAGCAGCCTGTCTCTGGAGTAGGGGGCTGAGCATGGTCCAAGTCTTAAAATGTTCATAGAAAATTCTGATTGCAGATACACTAGTAATATCTACAGCTGTCACAGAATATGCTGCCTTTTTTTCTATCTAGATTTTGTCAATAATGCTGTATTCCTCAAAGAGAGAGATCAGTTCCCTGGCTGAACGTGAGCATACTGAACTGGAAGAAAGGGAACAAGATCAGGATGTGGAGCCACCCATTGTTGGTCCTGTAGATCTAGAGCAGAACAAACTTGATCCTCCGGGGGGTTTGGATGAAGTCACCAAAATATGCTTCTTGGTACTTAATTTTACCTCCTTTGACATTTCTTTGAATTTGCTGGTTGCATAAAATATTTGGTAGTCTATATGGCTGTTTTTCTTGTAAGTTCACAAAATATGGGTCTATGATTTCAGTGTATTTTATGTAAAGGTAATAAATTATATCTGCAGTCATGAACACTACAAGATTGTTGACGCAGGAGTCACGGACAACGCAGAGACGATCAATGTGATCAAGCGATTGCCAAATTTATTACAAAGCCTTAACTCCTTATATACATGCACTTACAGTGATTTGGCATATTATGATTGGATACATGTCTTGAAGACTCTTAGTGACTAACATATAATTGGTTAAACACAGGTGTGAGAACTCGACCTCGAAAGCTTGCCAACAGTCCACAGTTCTCATTACCTCAGTGAATTCCAGCTTCTTATCTTGCTTGCTTAAGCTTCTTCGGGCCTCTCATGGCCTTGCTGTATCTTTCAGGATTATTCAGAGTTTCTGTACCAATTATCCATTCTCCTGTGAGAACACTGCCTCCACATCTCCCCCTTTTTGTTTTATATATGTTTTGGGTGACCCTACTTGAGCAGGGAATTTGGGCTAGATCATATCTCCAATATATGCCAACTACAGGCTGCTGGCCCTGCCCCTTTTTTTCTGCTGTATGGCTCTCTGATAACAGGGGAGGCCATCCTTCACATCAAGGTCTGGCATGGCATGTGTCCCCACCGCTCCACGATTGCTGGCTTGCAGCCAACAGCAGAGCCTAAAGGTTCTTCTTGGTGGCAAACACAGAGGCCAACCCAGTCTTGCCCTTGACTGTGGTAGCAGGCATTTGGTCAGCCTCAGTCCTTGCACCTTGTTGTCAATGCACAGTTTCACCTGCTTCATCCAGTAACAAGTCGCTACTACAGCAAGGCACACACAAATTTACATTAGCAGAGTAACTATTACAGGGTGCAGCAGCATGTTGAAGATGCTGATGGCAGCGAGGGACTAGCCAAAGAAATTTCTTACCACTGGAATTCTCCCACCCTCTTAATTTGTTCCATCACCTGCTTTATAACACTACCAGTGCATTAGAATCTTTCTAGCTTTTGCCTTAGCATTTTCTAGCAGCTACTGCAAATTTTCATACTCTAACATCTCTTTTACAAGGGACAAATCTATATAATACAAGGTGTGGTTTCTTATTAGCGACTGGCTAGTAAATACAGGTGGTTTTATACACAAAATCACAGCCTCTAATAATAGCTACTTTACAAGCACACATATTCAGGATGTTACTTTTCAGTTGCCCCCAAGTGATGTTTTGCAGTTATTTGTTCTTTCTCTTCCTCCATCTCATTCTGCTTGGGGTATTCACGGTCAGCTCCTGTAGCTGAGGCATCAGGTTTTTCCATTCGTCTGTCCAGCTCATGGCAAGGCTTCACAAACTTTGCAGGCAGTCGCCATGGACCTGTAGGCAGGAGGACACAAATATACCCCCTCCCCCAGGTTATCAGTTCTTGAGAAGCAGACAGGTTAAACTGCACGTTGTTAACCGGCGAGGAGTTTGCTGCATCATTGCCTTTGGTTTTGTTTTTTTTTTTTTTGATCCAAAGTCGCTCACCCTACAAACGCCGGCCTGCTCGGCAGCAGTTACAGCTGCCTGCCTGCTTCAGCAGCAACCATAAATACCTGCCGGCAACCGCACTTTTGCATTAATCCTTTCTTGCCCGAAATGTTAAACTGCTCCTCATTAAAAACTTTTACATGAACCCAACACCAAAAAAAACACACAGAACACCATCTGCCCTCAACACACGCACACACACACACACAAACACTTGTGGGATCCCACAAGCGCGCTCCACACAACTACAATATTAGAAGCACAAAATCCAGACAATCATTACTCCCACTACAGTCCCACGTACAGAACGTGGCACAAGGACCCTGTGGAGACTAACAGCAAACCAGCTCCGAGAAGCATCATTGCAGTGCGAGGTGGCAGGCTCAACCTTAGCGGGCGTCCCCGCAGAGGCTCTGCCTCCCCCACATCGTATGAGGCTTGGGCTTTTATACTGACCAAAATGCACACTCATTCCGACACAGGTGGCCAGCCTGTGCTGGAAGAAGTGGCCAGCAGCATCTACAAAGGTCTCCAAGGGTTGATAGAAACCTGGACATACTTATATTTACCAACTTCTAGTACATGAGTATCACAGAGAAACTGTATGGGCTCTCCCTGTCAATTGCAAGAAAAAATCATAACATATACAGCTTGAGTATAAGAGGATTTTAACCCATACATGGTCACTGTTTGTCAGGCCTCCTTAACTATTTTGAGATCAAGAGCTTCCCACTCTTTAGCCCCCTGCTGTGTAGTAAACACATTTTCTGCCCATTGCAGAAAATTCACCAGTAATGATCGCATCTTTGATTAACCATGGTTGCAGCTGAGCGTCTCCAGGGCCAGTGAGTCTGAGCAGACCGACCCGGGAGACGAAGAGTCAGGGTCTGGAAGCAGAGGATATAAATCTGGCTCGGATTCAGGGGATTCGGGGGCTGATCCTGGGCCGAACTCAGGGTCTCCGTTGCTCGCAGCTGTGTCTTTCTTGTCAGATGTCTCTCGTTCGGTATGTGGCCATCTGCAGACCTGGCTCCTCCGTGACTGAGTTAAAAATTTCCACTCTAGGGCATAGTGGGTTGGAGAGGCTCGCGGTTCCTTTAAATCTCCCGCTAGCGCATGATCCCTATTTTCTACTGCGTGCTTCAAAATGGCGCCGCAATCGATCCGGCGCCGAGGCACCAACCTCTTCCTTTCAGCTTCCTCGACATTCATCATGCGTATCCTTTCTAATATACTTTCTCTGTCCTTTTCAAAGTCCCTACTTTCGGAACTGGGGTGGTGGGGGAGCAGGGGGTTACACCTCCTCCGCGGCACCTTCTGATGAAGGAGGGGGAGAAAAGGAAGGGGGGGGGTGGGAAACCCTGTGCTCCCGCGAGTTGGGGGAAACGAGTTGTAATCTTCCCCCGGTTTCAACCGACCGGGGACGTCTGTTCCTAGTTTCTCCGTTGCTACCGCGGCAGTTTTATTTTCCGCCTTGTATCTTTTTATACAGTTTATTACTTCTCTCCGTGGTTTACCGAGTTTCTTTGCCGTTTTATCATCATTGAGCATTGAGTCAAATAGTTCTTCACCAAACTTTCGCCACTCACTCTCCTCAAAAACTGTATTAGGATCTACAAAAAATCCCTTAGCCTTCCCTACAGCCACTAGACCTGCTAGCTGCTTTAGAGTCTCAGGCTCAATTCCCCGCTTTTATTATAAAAAGCACTGTAATAAGTTCAGGGCTCAATTCCCCGCTTTTATAAAAAGCACTGTAATAAGTCCAGGGCTACCTCTCGGTCCATTTTCATGGCCGGCCTTTTCCGGATCGTCTTCTTCTGGATCGTCCTCTAACCTCAGTCTCCGGATCGGCCTCCCGACGCAGCAGTGTCTGGTTCGCCCCAGCGGCGGACTCCTTTCGGTTAGTCCAAGCACCCGGGTCCATCACGCCACCGCAGCAGCATTGCCCGCGCTCCCCGGCCGCTGCCGCCGGCGCCGCTCACTCGCCGTTCCGGGTCCCTGTTCCTCAGGGCCCTGTATTCCGGGTCCCCGCTAACCAGGGCCCTGTATTCCGGGTCCCCGTTGACCGGGACCCTGTAGCCCTGGTCCCTGTTCGGGCGCCATTTGTAAGCAGCGAGGAGAAGCAAGACACACCAACCCAATATGGGTGACAAGCAAACTTCTACTTTATTTGTGGCGCACTTCGCTTATATCGGCGTGGTGTTTAGCCGCGTCTCCTAGGCACAACAGTATTGGTTGGTTCTACACAGCTTCCTTCACATTCTCCTCCCACATCTGGTTTCCGGTTACCTGTGAGGCCTACACCTTGCTTTGCTCGCACAAGGCCTCTAAGGATCCATGGCCTTGCTCTTAGAGCCATTCTGCAACACTTATGTATCAGATTTGTTTCTTCCAGTTATTCACAAATAAGAAATAGATGGAGTCTAATGTTACTTTTCCTCATTGAGCCCTCAGCCCTGTGAGAGATGACTGATTTTCCTACACAATGTGTAATGAATGCAGAGTTTTGATCTTCAGGTAGAATAGTTAAGCTTGCTGAAGGCAAAGTGGTCACCGTCTAGATGTCTGCCCCCCTCATTAATTAAATTCAGAACAGCAGGATTTTCAAGTACTGCACTTTAAGGCAAAACAAAGTCATTATCTTTCTTCTAAAGTGCTGTAGTGTGAACTGCTGCAACTGAGAAGCAATTAGCAAATGTCTTAGACCTCTTCCATCTCCCATCTTACCATCTCCCAAATGCGCAACCCGAACATGAGATTGTAAAGTTATTCTCTCCTTCTGTCTGGACTAGTGAACATTTGAAAAATTTGAGTGTGTCATAGATCATTTAAATTGAGAAACTATGCCTACTTAGAAAAATTGTCATGTATAGCTACCAATTATTGTAAAATTGACAATTGTTCCCTCACCCCATTTTTGTAGTAGTGCGCAGGGACATGGGGTACCTGCTTTTTTTTCCCCTGATTCAACTTGTGTTAAACATGGTGCAACATGCCATAGCTATTGGCTCTTTTACAGACTATTCCCATAGTGTCTTGGGTATATTTTTTTTTTTTTTGGAAGCTCATTTTTTAGAGTTTGTGTCCAATAGATGTTGCTCGCTTTATTTTCCAAAATATGTCCTCAGGTACCTCACTGAACAGACTCAAGATGAGGCCATTAAATTGGAACACTTCCAGACATTGATCTCTGAAATCAAGCCAAGATTTTAACTCATTCATTTAGAAACAACTTACAAAATAGGCTTATTGAGTCTTGAATATTAGCATGAAAATGCTTTCAAACAATCTTATGTTACCTCATTGCTGTAGGTTTTTAAAGACAGTGGCTTAAAGCATAACTGATACTTATTTAAGCAGGATGACAGGCTAGATGAACAAGTAGAGACCTTCCTAGTTTCTGTTGTCTGCAAAAGTGCATAGAGGAGTTATTTGTACCTAGAGTACATATATATATGCACATAAAGTGATCATACGTAATCTCCCATGAACTCGGGAGGGATTATTCTAATAAAGTTATTTAACCACCAAAAGCAAAAGACTTATGGTTACTATTTTGTATTAAAAAATGTATGATGGTATTACTGCCATAAAAAGGGAGATGCTTTTCTCGATAGGTTCTACATGACAAACAGTACCCTCATATATGTTAAATGTAATCTTAATACTGTCTACCCTTTGTACAAAAATTTATTACTGTTATGGATTCTCTACAAGATAAGCAGTTCCAGTAATTTAAATTGCTTATGTTCGGAAACAGGTAACTAAGAAGTGCTAAATTATTTACAAAAATACATTTATTAAAATAAAGGTTGAAATGTTCTTTAAGGCACAAGATCAAATAAAGACGAGTGCCTAGAGATTGTTTTCTGATCAGCAGTATCTGTTTGCGTAGATCACTGCTACCCAGAAGGGAACAATTTGCATTGTGCATCTCATATGTGAGATTTCAGGTAAAGGTTGTCACCCAAGCACCCTTTAACAGATGAGGTCTTTGAGATCTTAAGAAGCTTGCCAGATTCATGTTTACTGTTCTCAAATGTCACTGAAAACAATTGTGATCTAATTATTAACCTGGCAGGCTTCTCAGTGAACTGCTAACAGGAACATTTGTGAATCATGATGACCCATGTAACACAACTTAAGGATGTTTTTTTTGGGGGGGGAGGTGTTGTTTGTTTTTTTTTCATTTAGGTCTACAGAAATACCACTGATTCTTAAAACTGAAATGTAATAAGGGATTTCAAAGTGCTCTTTCTCCTATTGGAGAATGTGGGAGAAGAATGGACATCTTCCTGCTCAAGTTGCTTAGAAAGTCTTAGCTTAAAACAGAAGGCATAATCATGAACTCTGGCTCTAGGACAAGCATTTGTTCTTGTCACATTGAAGTCTTTTGGATTAACATTTGCTGCTCTTTCTTTCACCCTCTTTTCTCTCTTTGAAGCAGTTCTAAGAATTGACATTCTGTGAAATGCCTGTTCATTCCTTGTTGCAAATTTTAAATCCTGAAAATTTCAAGTTTGTTGCTTTTATACATTCTTAGTATTGGGATCTTTAATTTGGATAAGATTTCTTTGCATTTTAGAGACACAGATGTTTGCTACTAATCCTACTACTGTAGCAGGAAAAAAATAACACCATTTGTTCCCCATGTTGTTGTTAGGGATAATTTTTTTATGTTTACTTGCACTGAATTTTTTTTTTTTTTGTCCAGAGTAGCATACTTGTAGTTTTTTTGTCATAGAGGTGTTATGTTGTATAGAGAAAGATTGTTTAGAAAAATTCTTAGATTTATTCTGAAGAACAAAGTTTGCATGATTTCACTGGTGATAAATATCCTTAGTGAAGTCTATCTCTGTCTAGCTGACTCCTCTAACAACTTTAGGTTTTTTGGGGAAAAATTTTTACCACTAAAATCACTAAACAAAACCCCAATTTTTAAATTACAAAAACCATTTTAAAAAAAATTTTTTCAAAGAAATTAAAAAAAAAATTAAAGGAGGAAAATTTCCCAAAAAAAATTTTGGGAAAAAAAAAGAATTTTCCCAGTAAGGAAAAAAAGTGGCCCTCCTTCTTTTTTTTCCAGCTATCTCCGTTCACCCGGGGGTATTTTTTAGGAAAAAATTTTTCCCTTTTTGAAAAAAAGGCGGGGCTTACGCTTTTCTTGTTTTTTTTTTTTAGCATTTTTAAACTTGGAAAGCTTGGGGGGGGCCCTGCTCCCCTTCCAAACAGGTACTTAAAAAAACCAGGGGGATTTTAAAGGGGGCAGGTTTTGGTCTCAGGAATTCAGACAAAAAACCTCCCTAAAAGGGTTTTTATTTTTTTTAATCCCTGTTTGGAAAGGGGAAAAACAAAATCCCCCCAAGTCCCTAATCGAATTAAACCCCCCAAAACATGAAAAAAAAGGGCCCAACTAATTTTTCCCCCCCTTAAAATTCTCAAGAAAAGCAGCCTTACACACTAAATGAGCGTTTATTAAAAAAATTTTCCCATCAAAAGCCCAAAACTTTCCGTTCAAGGGTACCATTTTCTTATAAATAAAATAAAATTCTAAAATTTTTTTAAAAAATTTTGGTATTTTAAAATTTTTTTTAATCCCCCAAATATTTTTATTTTTAAAAATTTGGTTATGAAATAAAAAATTTCAAAAAATTTGGGTGGGGTTTTAGCAATCAGGGGGAGGGAAATTTTGGGGGCCTAAGCTAATAAACCCGCCCCATTTGGTTATTTTTTGGGAAAAAAAGGGGAAAACCCCCAGTCCCCCCATAAAGGTTTTCAAGGTGTTTGGTTTTTTTAAAGGCTCCCCCAACCCTCCCGGTCTCCCACCTGGAAAAAAACCCCCCTTCCCCTGGTAAGCCCCGGGGGCCCCCCTCCCCTCAGGCAATTTTATTCCTTTTAAAATACTCACCCCCCTTTTTTTTTATTGGGCCTATTGAAGTTTGGGCAACTTCCCCGTATATTTTTTTCTCACTGGTTTCCCTTTTGGTGTAAGGTCCTGGGGTAAAAAAAGGGGGCCCCCTTTAACCCCAAAATCTCATTTTTTTTTCACCTCGGGGGCTTTGCACAAAGGGCCACCCCAGTTCTCTGGCAAGGGGCCAACCCAATTTGCTGACTGGGGGAACCCCCCAAGTTTGACGTTTCAAGGAAATTTTGTTCCCCTCCCAATTTCCCCCTTCCCCCCCCCCACCATTACAAGGATCCCAGGGGGGTGGGACCCCCCTTAGATGTGGGGGCCCCCCCAGCCAAGAATCCCCCCCCCCGGGCTCCCCTCTTAAAGGGGGCCGGGGGAAAACCACCGTCCCCTTAAACCCTCCTCCCCCCTTTCAAATTAAAAGGGGGACCAAGTAACCTCCCCCTTAAAAGACAACAATAACAAGTGTCCCCCCTAGAAATGCATAAGTGTCCCCAAAAACACTTTTAAGGGACTCCGGGGGCCCATTTCAGGATGGCTTCAATTCCAAAAGTGTGTTTGCAGTTCCCTCACTCATCGCGGAAAACACCAAATTTCCGTTAAACTGAGGCAAGGTTTAAAATTTTTCCCCCGGGCCTGGGGCCCCCCCAAAAAGGAAAAACCGGGTTGGGGACCCAAAACCCCCTTAACCCCCGACCAGTAAATGGACCTTTAACCCTTTCCCCCTCCCCTGGGGTTTAAAAAAGTTTCCCCACCCTAAAAAACGCGGGCCCCCGCAATACAGCCTTTCTTCAGCGGAAAATTTAAAAAGGGAAAGCTTTATTACCCTTCCCCCAAAAGG
>NW_026916356.1:0-21025 GCF_034315485.1 Pezoporus occidentalis
CAGTTTGATCCAGTCCAGCTCAATTCAATCCAGCCCAACACAGTTTAATCCAGTCCAGCTCAGTTCAATCCAGCCCAGCCCACTTTAACCAAGTCCAACCCAGTTTCATCCAGCCCAGCCCACTTTAACCCACTCCACCCATATTTAATACACACCAGCTCAGTAGAATGCAATCCACCCCAGACTAACCCAGCCCAGGACCGTTTCATCCAGCCCAGCCCACTTCAGTTCACTCTAGCACAGTTTAAGCCAGTCCAGCCCACTTTAACACAGTCCAGCTCAGTTTAAACACAGTCCAGCTCAGTTTGATCCAGCCCAGCCCACTTTATCCCAGTCTAGCTCACTTTCATCCTGCCCAGCCCACTTCAGTTCACTCTAGCACACTTTAACCCTGTCCAGCCCAATTTAATTCAGTCCAGATGAGTTCAATCCATCCCAGCCCAGTTTAACCCGGGTCAGCCCAGTTTGATACAGCCCAGCCCAGTTTAACCCAGTCCAGCCATGTTTAACCCAGTCCAGCCCAGTTTGTTACAGCCCAGCCCAGTTTAACCCAGTCCAGCCATATTTCATACACTCCAGCTCAATATAATCCAGCCCAGCCAAGTTTAACCCACTCCAACCCAGTTTAACCCAGCCCAGCCCCCTTTAACCTAGTCCAGCTCAGTTTCATCCAGCCCAGCCCACTTCAGTTCACTCTAGCACAGTTTACCCAGTCCAGCCCACTTTAACCCACTACAGCTAAGTTTAAACACAGTCCAGCTCAGTTTGATACAGCCCGGTCCACTTGAACCCAGTCCAGCTCACTTTAATCCAGCCCAGCCCACTTCAGTTCACTCTAGCACATTTCAACCCTGTCCAGCCCAGTTTGATCCAGCCCAGCCCAGTTTAACCCAGTCCAGCCCAGTTTAAACCAGTCCAACCATATTTAATACACTCCAGCTCAGTATAATCCACTCCAGCCCAGTTTAACCCTGTCCAGACCAGTTTGATACAGCCCACCCCAGTTTAACCCAGTCCAGCCCAGTTTAACCCAGCCCAGACCACTCTGATACAGCCAAGCCCAGTTTAACCCAGTCCAGCCCACTTTAACCCAGTCCAGCTCAGTTTCATCCAGCCCAGCCCACTTCAGTTCACTCTAGCACAGTTCAACCCTGTCCAGCCCAGTTTGATCCAGCCCAGCCCAGTTTAACCCAGTCCAGCCCAGTTTATCCCAGTCCAGCCCAGTTTAACCCAGTCCAACCATATTTAATACACTCCAGCTCAGTATAATCCACTCCAGCCCAGTTTAACACTGGCCAGACCAGTTTGATACAGTCCAGCCCAGTTTAACCCAGTCCAGCCCACTTTCTTACAGCCCAGCCCAGTTTAACCCAGGCCAGCCAAGTTTAACCCAGTCCAGCCCACTTTCTTACAGCCCAGCCCAGTTTAACCCACTCCAACCATATTTAATACACTCCAGCCCAGTTTAACCCTGTCCAGAGCAGTTTAACTCAGTCCAGCTCACTTTAATCCAGCCCAGCCCAGTTCACTTCACTCTTGCACAGTTTAATCCACTCCAGATCACTTCAATCAATCCCAGCCCAGTTCAACCCAGTCCAGCCAAGTCTAAACCAGTCCAGCCCAGTTTGATCCAGCCCAGCCCAGTTTAACCCACTCCAGCCATATTTAATATACTCCAGCTCAGTATAATCCACTCCAGCCCAGTTTAACCCAGTCCAGCCCAATTTGATAAAGCCCACCCCAGTTTAACCCACTCCAGCCCACTTTAACCCAGTACAGCCCAGTTTAACCCCAGTCCAGCCCAGTTTAACCCAGCCCAGCCCACTTTGATACAACCCAGCCCAGTTTAACCCAGTCCAGCTCACTTTCATCCTGCCCAGACCACTTCAGTTCACTCTAGCACTGTTAAACCCAGTCAAGCCCACTTTAACCCAGACCACCTCACTTCAATCCAACCCAGCCCAGTTTAACCCAGTGCAGCCCAGTTTAACCCAAGCCAACCCACTTTGATACAGCCCAGCTCACTTTGATCCTCCCCAGCCCACTTCAGTTCTCTCAAGCACAGTTTAAGCCAGTCCAGCCCACTTTAACACAGTCCAGCTCAGTTTGATCCAGCCCAGCCCACTTTATCCCAGTCTAGCTCACTTTCATCCTGCCCAGGCCACTTCAGTTCACTCTAGCACACTTTAACCCTGTCCAGCGCAATTTAATGCAGTCCAGCTCAGTTCAATCCATCCCAGCCCAGTTTAACCCACTCCAGCCCAGTTTGTTACAGCCCAGCCCAGTTTAACCCAGTCCAGCCATATTTCATACACTCCAGCTCAATATAATCCAGCCCAGCCAAGTTTAACCCACTCCAACCCAGTTTAACCCAGCCCAGCCCACTTTAACCCAGTCCAGCTCACTCTCATCCTGCCCAGCCCACTTCAGTTCACTCTAGCACTGTTTAACCCAGTCAAGACCACTTTAACCCAGACCACCTCACTTCAATCCAACCCAGCCCAGTTTAACCCAGTCCAGCACAGTTTAACCCAGTCCAGCTCAATTTAACCCAGCGCAGACAAGTTTAACCCAGTCCAGTTCAGTTTAATCCAGGCCAGCCCAGTTTAGTCCAGTCCAGCCGAGTTTAATACACTCCATCTCAGTTTAATCCAGTCCAGCCCAGCTTCACCCAGTCCAGCCCACTTTAATCCAGCCAAGCCCACTTTAACCTACTCCAGCTCAGTTTAACCCAGTCCAGCCATATTTAATACACTCCAGCTCACTATAATCCACTCCAGTCCAGTTTAACCCAGCCCAGCCCAGTTTAACCCAGTCCACCTATATTTAATACACACCAGCTCAATCTACTCCAGTCCACCCCAGTTTAACCCAGTCCAGACCAGTTTAACTCAGTCCAGCTCACTTTAATCCAGCCCAGCCCAGTTCACTTCACTCTTGCACAGTTTAATCCACTCCAGATCACTTCAATCAATCCCAGCCCAGTTCAACCCAGTCCAGCCAAGTCTAAACCAGTCCAGCCCAGTTTGATCCAGCCCAGCCCAGTTTAACCCACTCCAGCCATATTTAATATACTCCAGCTCAGTATAATCCACTCCAGCCCAGTTTAACCCAGTCCAGCCCAATTTGATAAAGCCCACCCCAGTTTAACCCACTCCAGCCCACTTTAACCCAGTACAGCCCAGTTTAACCCCAGTCCAGCCCAGTTTAACCCAGCCCAGCCCACTTTGATACAACCCAGCCCAGTTTAACCCAGTCCAGCTCACTTTCATCCTGCCCAGCCCACTTCAGTTCACTCTAGCACTGTTAAACCCAGTCAAGCCCACTTTAACCCAGACCACCTCACTTCAATCCAACCCAGCCCAGTTTAACCCAGTGCAGCCCAGTTTAACCCAAGCCAACCCACTTTGATACAGCCCAGCTCACTTTGATCCTCCCCAGCCCACTTCAGTTCTCTCAAGCACAGTTTAAGCCAGTCCAGCCCACTTTAACACAGTCCAGCTCAGTTTGATCCAGCCCAGCCCACTTTATCCCAGTCTAGCTCACTTTCATCCTGCCCAGGCCACTTCAGTTCACTCTAGCACACTTTAACCCTGTCCAGCGCAATTTAATGCAGTCCAGCTCAGTTCAATCCATCCCAGCCCAGTTTAACCCAGTCCAGCCCAGTTTGTTACAGCCCAGCCCAGTTTAACCCAGTCCAGCCATATTTCATACACTCCAGCTCAATATAATCCAGCCCAGCCAAGTTTAACCCACTCCAACCCAGTTTAACTCAGCCCAGCCCACTTTAACCCAGTCCAGCTCACTCTCATCCTGCCCAGCCCACTTCAGTTCACTCTAGCACTGTTTAACCCAGTCAAGACCACTTTAACCCAGACCACCTCACTTCAATCCAACCCAGCCCAGTTTAACCCAGTCCAGCACAGTTTAACCCAGTCCAGCTCAATTTAACCCAGCGCAGCCAAGTTTAACCCAGTCCAGTTCAGTTTAATCCAGGCCAGCCCAGTTTAGTCCAGTCCAGCCGAGTTTAATACACTCCATCTCAGTTTAATCCAGTCCAGCCCAGCTTCACCCAGTCCAGCCCACTTTAATCCAGCCAAGCCCACTTTAACCTACTCCAGCTCAGTTTAACCCAGACCAGCCCAGTTTAATCCAGTCCAGCTAAATTTAATCAAACCCAGGCGCAGTTTAACACAGTCCAGCCCAGTTTAGTTCACAGCAGCAGTTTAACACAGCTCAGTCATGTTTAACCCACTCCAGCTGTGTTTAATCCAGGCCAGCTCACTTTAATCCAGCCCAGCCCAGTTCACTTCACTCTTGCACAGTTTAATCCACTCCAGATCACTTCAATCAATCCCAGCCCAGTTCAACCCAGTCCAGCCAAGTCTAAACCAGTCCAGCCCAGTTTGATCCAGCCCAGCCCAGTTTAACCCACTCCAGCCATATTTAATATACTCCAGCTCAGTATAATCCACTCCAGCCCAGTTTAACCCAGTCCAGCCCAATTTGATAAAGCCCACCCCAGTTTAACCCACTCCAGCCCACTTTAACCCAGTACAGCCCAGTTTTACCCCAGTCCAGCCCAGTTTAACCCAGCCCAGCCCACTTTGATACAACCCAGCCCAGTTTAACCCAGTCCAGCTCACTTTCATCCTGCCCAGCCCACTTCAGTTCACTCTAGCACTGTTTAACCCAGTCAAGCCCACTTTAACCCAGACCACCTCACTTCAATCCAACCCAGCCCAGTTTAACCCAGTCCAGCCCACTTTAACCCACTCCAGCCACATTTAATACACTCCAGCCCAGTTTAACCCAGTGCAGCCCAGTTTAACCCAGGCCAACCCACTTTGATACAGCCCAGCTCACTTTGATCCTCCCCAGCCCACTTCAGTTTACTCCAGCACAGTTTAACCCAGTCCAGCTCACTTTGATCCTCCCCAGCCCACTTCAGTTCACTCAAGCACAGTTTAAGCCAGTCCAGCCCACTTTAACACAGTCCAGCTCAGTTTGATCCAGCCCAGCCCACTTTATCCCAGTCTAGCTCACTTTCATCCTGCCCAGCCCACTTCAGTTCACTCTAGCACACTTTAACCCTGTCCAGCCCAATTTAATTCAGTCCAGCTCAGTTCAATCCATCCCAGCCCAGTTTAACCCGGGTCAGCCCAGTTTGATACAGCCCAGCCCAGTTTAACCCAGTCCAGCCATGTTTAACCCAGTCCAGCCCAGTTTGTTACAGCCCAGCCCAGTTTAACCCACTCCAGCCATATTTCATACACTCCAGCTCAATATAATCCAGCCCAGCCAAGTTTAACCCACTCCAACCCAGTTTAACCCAGCCCAGCCCACTTTAACCCAGTCCAGCTCAGTTTCATCCAGCCCAGCCCACTTCAGTTCACTCTAGCACAGTTTACCCAGTCCAGCCCACTTTAACCCACTACAGCTAAGTTTAAACACAGTCCAGCTCAGTTTCACACAGCCCGGTCCAATTGAACCCAGTCCAGCTCACTTTAATCCAGCCCGGCCCAGTTCAGTTCACTCTAGCACAGTTCAACCCTGTCCAGCCCAGTTTGATCCAGCCCAGCCCAGTTTAATCCAGTCCAGCCCAGTTTAACCCAGTCCAACCATATTTAATACACTCCAGCTCAGTATAATCCACTCCAGGCCAGTTTAACCCTGTCCAGACCAGTTTGATACAGCCCACACCAGTTTAACCCAGTCCAGACCAGTTTAACCCAGGCCAGCACAGTTTGATACAGCCCTGCCCAGTTCGATACAGCCCAGACCACTCTGATACAGCCCAGCCCAGTTTAACCCAGTCCAGCCATATTTCATACACTCCAACTCAGTATAATCCAGCCCAGCCAAGATTAACCCAGTCCAGCCCAGTTTAACCCAGCCCAGCCCACTTTAACCCAGTCCAGCTCAGTTTCATCCAGCCCAGCCCACTTCAGTTCACTCTAGCACAGTTCAACCCTGTCCAGCCCAGTTTGATCCAGCCCAGCCCAGTTTAACCCAGTCCAACCATATTTAATACACTCCAGCTCAGTGTAATCCACTCCACCCCAGTTTAACCCAGTCCAGCCCAGTTTGATACAGCCCAGCCCAGTTTAACCCAGTCCAGCCAAGTTTAACCCAGTCCAGCCCACTTTCTTACAGCCCAGCCCAGTTTAACCCAGTCCAGCCATATTTAATACACTCCAGCTCACTATAATCCACTCCAGTCCAGTTTAACCCAGCCCAGCCCAGTTTAACCCAGTCCACCTATATTTAATACACACCAGCTCAATCTACTCCAGTCCACCCCAGTTTAACCCAGTCCAGAGCAGTTTAACTCAGTCCAGCTCACTTTAATCCAGCCCAGCCCAGTTCACTTCACTCTTGCACAGTTTAATCCACTCCAGATCACTTCAATCAATCCCAGCCCAGTTCAACCCAGTCCAGCCAAGTCTAAACCAGTCCAGCCCACTTTGATCCAGCCTAGCCCAGTTTAACCCGCTCCAGCCATATTTAATAAACTCCAGCTCAGTATAATCCACTCCAGCCCAGTTTAACCCAGTCCAGCCCAGTTTTACCCCAGTCCAGCCCAGTTTAACCCAGCCCAGCCCACTTTGATACAACCCAGCCCAGTTTAACCCAGTCCAGCTCACTTTCATCCTGCCCAGCCCACTTCAGTTCACTCTAGCACTGCTTAACCCAGTCAAGCCCACTTTAACCCAGACCACCTCACTTCAATCCAACCCAGCCCAGTTTAACCCAGTGCAGCCCAGTTTAACCCAGTCCAGCCATGTTTAACCCAGTCCAGCCCAGTTTGATACAGCCCAGCCCAGTTTAACCCAGTCCAGCCATGTTTAACCCAGTCCAGCCCAGTTTGTTACAGCCCAGCCCAGTTTAACCCACTCCAGCCATATTTCATACACTCCAGCTCAATATAATCCAGCCCAGCCACGTTTAACCCACTCCAACCCAGTTTAACCCAGCCCAGCCCACTTTAACCCAGTCCAGCTCAGTTTCATCCAGCCCAGCCCACTTCAGTTCACTCTAGCACAGTTTACCCAGTCCAGCCCACTTTAACCCACTACAGCTAAGTTTAAACACAGTCCAGCTCAGTTTCATACAGCCCGGTCCACTTGAACCCAGACCAGCTCACTTTAATCCAGCCCAGCCCACTTCAGTTCAGTCTAGCACAGTTCCACCCTGCAAACCCCAGTTTGAACCAGCCCAGCCCAGTTTAACCCAGTCCAGCCCAGTTTAACCCAGTCCAACCATATTTAATACACTCCAGCTCAGTATAATCCACTCCAGGCCAGTTTAACCCTGTCCAGACCAGTTTGATACAGCCCACCCCAGTTTAACCCAGTCCAGCCCAGTTTAACCCAGGCCAGACCAGTTTGATACAGCCCAGACCAGTTTAACCCAGTCCAGCCATATTTCATACACTCCAGCTCAGTATAATCCAGCCCAGCCAAGTTTAACCCAGTCCAACCCAGTTTAACGCAGCCCAGCCCACTTTAACCCAGTCCAGCTCAGTTTCATCCAGCCCAGCCCACTTCAGTTCACTCTAGCACAGTTCAACCCTGTCCAGCCCAGTTTGATCCAGCCCAGCCCAGTTTAACCCAGTCCAGCCCAGTTTAACCCAGTCCAACCATATTTAATACACTCCAGCTCAGTATAATCCACTCCAGCCCAGTTTAACACTGTCCAGACCAGTTTGATACAGCCCACCCCAGTTTAACCCAGTCCAGCCCAGTTTAACCCAGGCCAGCCCAGTTTATCCCAGTCCAGCCCACTTTAACCCAGGCCAACCATATTTAATACACTCCAGCTCAGTATAATCCACTCCAGCCCAGTTTAACCCTGGCCAGTCCAGTTTGATACAGCCCACCCCAGTTTAACCCAGTCCAGCCCAGTTTAACCCAGTCCAGCCCAGTTTATCCCAGTCCAGCCCAGTTTAACCCCCATATTTTACATCCAGCCCAGCCCACTTCAGCCCAGTTTAACCCACACTCCAGCCCAGCCCAGTTTAACCCAGTCCAGCCCAGTTTAATCCACTCCAGCCCAGTTTAACCCAGTCCAGCCCAATTTGATAAAGCCCACCCCAGTTTAACCCAGTCCAGCCCAGTTTGATACAGCCCACCCCAGTTTAACCCAGTCCAGCCCAGTTTAACCCAGGCCAGCTCAGTTTAGCCCAGCCCCAGTCCAGCCCAGTTTAACCCAGTCCAGCTCACCATCCAGCCCAGCCCAGTTCACTTCATAGCACAGTTTAACCCAGTCCAGCCCCACTCCACCATCACTTCAATCCAATCCCAGCCCAGTTTAACCCACCCCAGTCCCCATATTTAATACACTCCAGCTCAGTATGATACAGCCCAGCCCAGTTTAACCCAGCCCAGCCCAGTTTGATACAGCCCAGCCCAGTTTAACCCAGTCCAGCCCAGTTTAACCCAGCCCACCATTTGATACAACCCAGCTCAGTTTGATCCAGTCCAGCCCAGTTTAACCCAGGTCAGCCCAGTTTGACCCAGTCCAGCCATAGTTAATATACTCCAGCCCACTTTAACCCACTCCAGCCCACTTTAACCCAGGCCAGCCCAGTTTAACCCAGGCCAGCTCAGTTTGATCCAGCCCAGCCGAGTTTAACCCAGTCCAGCCATATTTAATACACTCCAGCTCAGTATAATTCAGTCCAGCCCAGTTTAACCCTGTCCATCCCAGTTTGATACAGCCCAGCCCAGTTTAACCCAGTCCAGCCCAGTTTAACCCAGTCCAGCCCAGTTTAACCCAGCCCAGCCACTTTGATCAGCCCAGCCCAGTTTAACCCAGTCCAGCCATATTCAATACACTCCAGCTCACTGTAATCCACTCCAGTCCAGTTTAAACCAGTCCAGCCCAGTTTAACCCAGCCTAGCCCACTTTAACCCAGTCCAGCTCATTTAAATCTCGCCCAGCCCTCTTTGACCCTGTCCAGCTCAGTTTAACCCAGTACAGCCCAGTTTAACCCAGCCCATCCCAGTTTGATACAGCCCAGCCCAGTTTAACCCAGCCCAGCCCAGTTTGATACAGCCCAGCCCAGTTTAACCCAGCCCAGCCCAGTTTGATACAGCCCAGCCCAGTTTAACCCAGTCCAGCCATATTTAATATACTCCAGCTCAGTATAATCCACTCCACCCCAGTTTAACCCACTCCAGCCCAGTTTGATACAGCCCAGCCCACTTTAACCCAGTCCAGCCCAGTTTAACCCAGTCCAACCATATTGAATACACTCCAGCTCAGTATAATCCACTCCAGCCCAGTTTAACCCAGTCCAGCACAGTTTAATCCAGCCCAGCCCAGTTTAACCCACAGACCAGTTTGATACAGCCCAGCCCAGTTTAACCCAGCCCAGCCCAGTTTAAAACAGTCCAGCCCAGTTTGTTACAGCCCAGCCCAGTTTAACCCAGTCCAGCCATATTTCATACACTCCAGCTCAGTATAATCCAGCCCAGCCCAGTTTAACCCAGTCCAACCCAGTTTAACCCAGCCCAGCCCACTTTAACCCAGTCCAGCTCAGTTCAATCCATCCCAGCCCAGTTTAACCCGGGCCAGACCAGTTTGATACAGCCCAGCCCAGTTTAACCCAGTCCAGCCATGTTTAACCCAGGCCAGCCCAGTTTGATACAGCCTAGCCCAGTTTAACCCAGCCCAGACCAGTTTGATACAGCCCAGCCCAGTTTAACCCAGTCCAGCCATATTTCATACACTCCAGCTCAGTATAATCCAGCCCAGCCAAGTTTAACCCAGTCCAACCCAGTTTAACTCAGCCCAGCCCACTTTAACCCAGTCCAGCTCAGTTTCATCCAGCCCAGCCCAGTTCACTTCACTCTAGCACAGTTCAACCCTGTCCAGCCCAGTTTGATCCAGCCCAGCCCAGTTTAACCCAGTCCAGCTCAGTTTAACCCAGTCCAACCATATTTAATACACTCCAGCTCAGTATAATCCACTCCAGCCCAGTTTAACCCTGGCCAGACCAGTTTGATACAGCCCACCCCAGTTTAACCCAGTCCAGCCCAGTTTGATACAGCCCAGCCCAGTTTAACCCAGTCCAGCCAAGTTTAACCCAGTCCAGCCCACTTTGATACAGCCCAGCCCAGTTTAACCCAGTCCAGCCATATTTAATACACTCCAGCTCACTATAATCCACTCCAGTCCAGTTTAACCCAGCCCAGCCCAGTTTAACCCAGTCCACCTATATTTAATACACACCAGCTCAATCTACTCCAGTCCACCCCAGTTTAACCCAGTCCAGACCAGTTTAACTCAGTCCAGCTCACTTTAATCCAGCCCAGCCCAGTTCACTTCACTCTTGCACAGTTTAATCCACTCCAGATCACTTCAATCAATCCCAGCCCAGTTTAACCCAGTCCAGCCAAGTTTAAACCAGTCCAGCCCAGTTTAATCCAGCCCAGCCCAGTTTAACCCACTCCAGCCATATTTAATATACTCCAGCTCAGTATAATCCACTCCAGCCCAGTTTAACCCAGTCCAGCCCACTTTAACCCAGTACAGCCCAGTTTTACCCCAGTCCAGCCCAGTTTAACCCAGCCCAGCCCACTTTGATACAACCCAGCCCAGTTTAACCCAGTCCAGCTCACTTTCATCCTGCCCAGCCCACTTCAGTTCACTCTAGCACTGTTTAACCCAGTCAAGCCCACTTTAACCCAGACCACCTCACTTCAATCCAACCCAGCCCAGTTTAACCCAGTCCAGCCCAGTTTAACCCAGTCCAGCTCAATTTAACCCAGCGCAGCCAAGTTTAACCCAGTCCAGTTCAGTTTAATCCAGGCCAGCCCAGTTTAGTCCAGTCCAGCCGAGTTTAATACACTCCATCTCAGTTTAATCCAGTCCAGCCCAGCTTCACCCAGTCCAGCCCACTTTAATCCAGCCAAGCCCACTTTAACCTACTCCAGCTCAGTTTAACCCAGACCAGCCCACTTTAATCCAGTCCAGCTAAATTTAATCAAACCCAGCGCAGTTTAACACAGTCCAGCCCAGTTTAGTTCACAGCAGCAGAGTTTAACACAGCCCAGTCATGTTTAACCCACTCCAGCTGTGTTTAATCCAGGCCAGCTCACTTTGATCCAGTCCAGCTCAATTCAATCCAGCTCAACACAGTTTAATCCAGTCCAGCTCAGTTCAATCCAGCCCAGCCCACTTTAACCAAGTCCAACCCAGTTTCATCCAGCCCAGCCCACTTTAACCCACTCCAGCCATATTTAATACACACCAGCTCAGTAGAATGCAATCCACCCCAGTCTAACCCAGCCCAGCCCCGTTTCATCCAGCCCAGCCCACTTCAGTTCACTCTAGCACAGTTTAACCCTGTCCAGCCTAGTTTAATCCACTCCAGAGCAGTTCAATCCACCCCAGCCCAGTTTAACCCAGTCCAGCCCAGTTTAACCCACTCCAGCCACATTTAATACACTCCAGCCCAGTTTAACCCAGTGCAGCCCAGTTTAACCCAGGCCAACCCACTTTGATACAGCCCAGCTCACTTTGATCCTCCCCAGCCCACTTCAGTTTACTCCAGCACAGTTTAACCCAGTCCAGCTCACTTTGATCCAGCCCAGCCCACTTCAGTTCACTCAAGCACAGTTTAAGCCAGTCCAGCCCACTTTAACACAGTCCAGCTCAGTTTAAACACAGTCCAGCTCAGTTTGATCCAGCCCAGCCCACTTTATCCCAGTCTAGCTCACTTTCATCCTGCCCAGCCCACTTCAGTTCACTCTAGCACACTTTAACCCTGTCCAGCCCAATTTAATTCAGTCCAGCTCAGTTCAATCCATCCCAGCCCAGTTTAACCCGGGTCAGCCCAGTTTGATACAGCCCAGCCCAGTTTAACCCAGTCCAGCCCAGTTTAACCCAGTCCAGCCCAGTTTGTTACAGCCCAGCCCAGTTTAACCCAGTCCAGCCATATTTCATACACTCCAGCTCAATATAATCCAGCCCAGCCCAGTTTAACCCACTCCAACCCAGTTTAACCCAGCCCAGCCCACTTTAACCCAGTCCAGCTCAGTTTCATCCAGCCCAGCCCACTTCAGTTCACTCTAGCACAGTTTACCCAGTCCAGCCCAGTTTAACCCACTCCAGCCCACTTTAAACACAGCCCAGCCCAGTTTAACCCAGTCCAGCTCAGTTTAAACGCAGTCCAGCTCAGTTTACACCTGCACCCCAGTTTGATACAGCCCAGCCCAGTTTAACCCAGTCCAGCCCAGTTTAACCCAGTCCAGCCCAGTTTCAAACACTCCAGCTCAGTATAATCCAGCCCAGCCCAGTTTAACCCAGTCCAGCCCAGTTTAACCCAGGCCAGCCCATTTAATACAGTTTAACCCAGCTCCAGCCCAGTTTAACCCAGCCACCATATTTAATACACTCCAGCTCAGTTTAATCCACTCCAGCCCAGTTTAACCCAGTCCAGCCCAGATTGAAACCCAGTCCAGCCCAGTTTAACCCAGGCCAGCTCAGTTTAAACACTGTCCAGCTCAGTTTGATGCAGCCCAGCCCAGTTTATCCCAGTCTAGCTCACTTGCATCCTGCCCGGCCCACTTCAATTCACTCTAGCACACTTTAACCCTGTCCAGCCCAATTTAATTCAGTCCAGCTCAGTTCAATCCATCCCAGCCCAGTTTAACCCGGGTCAGCCCAGTTTGATACAGCCCAGCCCAGTTTAACCCAGTCCAGCCATGTTTAACCCAGGCCAGCCCAGTTTGATACAGCCCAGCCCAGTTTAACCCAGCCCAGCCCAGTCTGATACAGCCCAGCCCAGTTTAACCCAGTCCAGCCATATTTAATACACTCCAGCTCGGTATAATCCAGTCCAGCCCAGTTTAATCCAGTCTAGCTCAGTTCGACCCAGCCCAGCACAGTCTGATACAGCCCAGCCCAGTTTAACCCAGTCCAGCTCAGTTTAACCCAGTCCAGCCCAGTTCAATCCAGCCCAGCCCAGTTCAATCCACCCAGCCCAGTTTAACCCAGTCCAGCCCAGTTTATCCAAGTCCCAGTTTAACCCAGTCCAACCATATTTAATACACTCCAGCTCAGTATAATCCACTCCAGCCCAGTTTAACCCTGTCCAGACCAGTTTGATACAGCCCACCCCAGTTTAACCCAGCCCAGCCCAGTTTAACCCAGTCCAGCTAAGTTTAACCCAGTCCAGCCCACTTTCTTACAGCCCAGCCCAGTTTAACCCACTCCAGCCATATTTAATACACTCCAGCTCACTATAATCCACTCCAGTCCAGTTTAACCCAGCCCAGTTTAACCCAGTCCACCGATATTTAATACACACCAGCTCAATCTACTCCAGTCCACCCCAGTTTAACCCAGTCCAGCCCAGTTTAACCCAGTCCAGACCAGTTTATCCCAGTCCAACCAAATCTAATACCGTCCAGCCCAATTTAATTCAGCCCAGTTCAGTTCAATCCACCCCAGCCCAGTTTAAGCCAGTCCAGCCGAGTTTAACACAGTCCAGCCCAGTTTAAATTAGTCCAGCCAAGTTTGATCCAGCCCAGCCCAGTTTAACCCACTCCAGCCATATTTAAGACACTCCAGCTCAGTATAATCCACTCCAGCCCAGTTTAACCCAGTCCAGCCCAGTTTAACCCAGGCCAGCCCAGTTTAACCCAGGCCAGCCCAGTTTAACCCAGTCCAGCCCAGTTTAACCCAGCCCAGCCCACTTTGATACAACCCAGCCCAGTTTAACCCAGTCCAGCCATATTTAATACACTCCAGCTCAGTATAATCCACTCCAGCCCAGTTTAACCCAGCCCAGCCCAGTTTAACCCAGCCCAGCAAAATGATACACTCCAGCCGCAGTATAAGCCAGTCCAGCCCAGTTTAACCCAGACCAGCCCAGTTTAATTCAGTCCAGCTAAATTTAATCAAACCCAGCGCAGTTTAACCCACTCCAGCCATATTTAATACACTCCAGCCAAGTTTAACCCAGCCCAGCCCAGTTTTCATCCAGCCCAGCCCAGTTTAACCCACTCCAGCAAAGTTTAACCCAGGCCTGCCCAGTTTCATACAGCCCAGCCCAGTTTGATACAGCCCAGCCCAGTTTAACCCAGACCAGCTCACTTTCATCCTGCCCAGCCCACTTCAGTTCACTCTAGCACTGTTTAACCCAGTCAAGCCCACTTTAACCCAGACCACCTCACTTCAATCCAACCCAGCCCAGTTTAACCCAGTCCAGCCCAGTTTAACCCAGTCCAGCCCACTTTAACCCAGTCCAGCTCAATTTAACCCAGCGCAGACAAGTTTAACCCAGTCCAGTTCAGTTTAATCCAGGCCAGCCCAGTTTAGTCCAGTCCAGCCGAGTTTAATACACTCCATCTCAGTTTAATCCAGTCCAGCCCAGCTTCACCCAGTCCAGCCCACTTTCATCCAGCCAAGCCCACTTTAACCTACTCCAGCTCAGTTTAACCCAGACCAGCCCAGTTTAAATACAGTCCAGCTAAATTTAATCAGTTTAACCCAGACCAGCCCAGTTTAACCCAGTCCAGCTAAATTTAATCAGCTCAGTTTAATCCACCCAGCCCAGTTTAACACAGTCCAGCAGTTTAACCCAGTCCAGCCCATTTAATAACCCAGCCAAGCCCAGTTTAACCCACTCCAGCTCAGTTAAACAATCCAGCCCAGCCCAACCCAGTCCAGCCCAGTTTAATCAGCCATATTTTACACACCAGCTCAGTCCAGCCCAGTTTTCCAGCCCAGTTTCATACAGCCCAGTCCAGCCCAGTTTAACCCAGTCCAGCCCAGTTTGATACAGCCCACCCCAGTTTAACCCACTCCAGCCCAGTTTAACCCAGGCCAGCTCAGTTTAAACACTGTCCAGCTCAGTTTGATGCAGCCCAGCCCACTTTATCCCAGTCCAGCTCACTTTGATCCAGCCCAGCCCACTTCAGTTCACTCTAGCACAGTTTAAGCCAGTCCAGCCCACTTTAACACAGTCCAGCTCAGTTTAAACACAGTCTAGCTCAGTTTGATGCAGCCTAGCCCACTTTATCCCAGTCTAGCTCACTTTCATCCTGCCCAGCCCACTTCAGTTCACTCTAGCACACTTTAACCCTGTCCAGACCAATTTAATTCAGTCCAGCTCAGTTCAATCCATCCCAGCCCAGTTTAACCCGGGTCAGCCCAGTTTGATACAGCCCAGCCCAGTTTAACCCAGTCCAGCCCAGTTTGTTACAGCCCAGCCCAGTTTAACCCAGTCCAGCCATATTTCATACACTCCAGCTCAATATAATCCAGCCCAGCCAAGTTGAACCCACTCCAACCCAGTTTAACCCAGCCCAGCCCACTTTAACCCAGTCCAGCTCAGTTTCATCCAGCCCAACCCACTTCAGTTCACTCTAGCACAGTTTACCCAGTCCAGCCCACTTTAACCCACCAGTTTAAACAACCCACATACAGCCCACTTTAACCCAGTCCAGCTCACTTTCATCCAGCCCAGCCCACTTCAGTTCACTCTAGCACAGTTTAACCCAGTCCAGCCCACTTTAACCAGTCCAGCTCAGTTTTCCAGCCCAGCCCAGTTCAATTCAGCCTAGCCCAGTTCAACCCCAATCCAGCCCAGTCCAGCCCATTTGAACCCAGTCCAGCCCAGTTTAACCCAGGCCAACCATATTTAATACACTCCAGCTCAGTATAATCCACTCCAGCCCAGTTTAACCCTGTCCAGCCCAGTTTGATACAGCCCACCCCAGTTTAACCCAGTCCAGCCCAGTTTGATACAGCCCACCCCAGTTTAACCCAGCCCAGCCCAGTTTAACCCAGTCCAGCCCAGTTTAACCCAGGCCAACCATATTTAATACACTCCAGCTCAGTATAATCCACTCCAGCCCAGTTTAACCCTGTCCAGCCCAGTTTGATACAGCCCACCCCAGTTTAACCCAGTCCAGCCCAGTTTTACAGCCCACTCCAGTTTAACCCAGCCCAGCCCAGTTTAACCCAGTCCAGCCCAGTTTAATGCAGGCTAGTACAGTTTGACCCAGCCCAGCCCAGTTTAACCCACTCCAGCCATATTTAATCCACTCCAGCCCAGTTTAACCCACTCCAGCCCAGTTTAACCCAGTCCAGGGCAGTTTAACCCAGTCCACCCATATTTAATACACTCCAGCCCAGTTTAACCCAGTCCAACCATATCTAATACACAGTCCAGCTCAGTTTGATCCAGCCCAGCCCACTTTATCCCAGTCTACCTCACTTTCATCCAGCCCAGCCCACTTAAGTTCACACTAGCACACTTTAACCCTGTCCAGCCCAATTTAATTCAGTCCAGATCAGTTCAATCCATCCCAGTTTAACCTAGTCCAGCCATATATAATACACTCCAGCTCTGTATAATCCAGTCCAGGCCAGTTAAAACCAGTCCAGCCAAGATTAAGCCCAGCCCAGTTTAACCCAGCCCAGCCCAGTTTAACCCAGTCCAGCCCAGTTTAACCCAGTCCAAATATATTTAATACAGCCCAGCTCACTATAATCCACTCCAGCCCAGTTTAACCCTGTCCAGCCCAGTTTGATACAGCCCACCCCAGTTTAACCCACTCCAGCCCAGTTTAACCCAGGCCAGCTCAGTTTAAACACTGTCCAGCTCAGTTTGATGCAGCCCAGTCCAGTTTATCCCAGTCTAGCTCACTTTCATCCAGCCCAGCCCACTTCAGTTCACTCTAGCACAGTTTAAGCCAGTCCAGCCCACTTTAACACAGTCCAGCTCAGTTTAAACACAGTCTAGCTCAGTTTGATGCAGCCTAGCCCACTTTATCCCAGTCTAGCTCACTTTCATCCTGCCCAGCCCACTTCAGTTCACTCTAGCACACTTTAACCCTGTCCAGACCAATTTAATTCAGTCCAGCTCAGTTCAATCCATCCCAGCCCAGTTTAACCCGGGTCAGCCCAGTTTGATACAGCCCAGCCCAGTTTAACCCAGTCCAGCCCAGTTTGTTACAGCCCAGCCCAGTTTAACCCAGTCCAGCCATATTTCATACACTCCAGCTCAATATAATCCAGCCCAGCCAAGTTGAACCCACTCCAACCCAGTTTAACCCAGCCCAGCCCACTTTAACCCAGTCCAGCTCAGTTTCAGCCAGCCCAACCCACTTCAGTTCACTCTAGCACAGTTTACCCAGTCCAGCCCACTTTAACCCACTACAGCTAAGTTTAAACACAGTCCAGCTCAGTTTCATACAGCCCGGTCCACTTGAACCCAGTCCAGCTCACTTTAATCCAGCCCAGCCCAGTTCAGTTCACTCTAGCACAGTTCAACCCTGCAAACCCCAGTTTGATCCAGCCCAGCCCAGTTTAACCCAGTCCAGCCCAGTTTAACCCAGGCCAACCATATTTAATACACTCCAGCTCAGTATAATCCACTCCAGCCCAGTTTAACCCTGTCCAGCCCAGTTTGATACAGCCCACCCCAGTTTAACCCAGTCCAGCCCAGTTTGATACAGCCCACCCCAGTTTAACCCAGCCCAGCCCAGTTTAACCCAGTCCAGCCCAGTTTAACCCAGGCCAACCATATTTAATACACTCCAGCTCAGTATAATCCACTCCAGCCCAGTTTAACCCTGTCCAGCCCAGTTTGATACAGCCCACCCCAGTTTAACCCAGTCCAGCCCAGTTTGATACAGCCCACCCCAGTTTAACCCAGTCCAGCCCAGTTTAACCCAGGCCAGCTCAGTTTAAACACTGTCCAGCTCAGTTTGATGCAGCCCAGCCCACTTTATCCCAGTCCAGCTCACTTTGATCCAGCCCAGCCCACTTCAGTTCACTCTAGCACAGTTTAAGCCAGTCCAGCCCACTTTAACACAGTCCAGCTAGGTTTAAACACAGTCCAGCTCAGTTTGATGCAGCCCAGTCCAGTTTATCCCAGTCTAGCTCACTTTCATCCAGCCCAGCCCACTTCAGTTCACTCTAGCACACTTTAACCCTGTCCAGCCCAATTTAATTCAGTCCAGATCAGTTCAATCCTTCCCAGCCCAGTTTAACCCGGGTCAGCCCAGTTTGATACAGCCCAGCCCAGTTTAACCCAGTCCAGCCATGTTTAACCCCGTCCAGCCCAGTTTGATACAGCCCAGCCCAGTTTAACCCAGCCCAGCCCAGTTTGATCCAGCCCAGCCCAGTTTAACCCAGTCCAGCCCAGTTTAACCCAGTCCAACCATATTTAATACACTCCAGCTCACTATAATCCACTCCAGCCCAGTTTAACCCTGTCCAGCCCAGTTTGATACAGCCCACCCCAGTTTAACCCACTCCAGCCCAGTTTAACCCAGGCCAGCCCAGTTTGATACAGCCCAGCCCAGTTTAACCCAGTCCAGCCCAGTTTATCCCAGTCCAGCCCAGTTTAACCCAGTCCAACCATATTTAATACACTCCAGCTCAGTATAATCCACTCCAGCCCAGTTTAACCCAGTCCAGCCCAGTTTGATACAGCCCACCCCAGTTTAACCCAGTCCAGCCCAGTTTGATACAGCCCAGCCCAGTTTAACCCAGTCCAGCCCAGTTTAACCCAGTTTAACCCAGTCCAGCCCACTTTCTTACAGCCCAGCCCAGTTTAACCCAGTCCAGCCATATTTAATACACTCCAGCTCACTATAATCCACTCCAGTCCAGTTTAACCCAGCCCAGCCCAGTTTAACCCAGTCCACCTATATTTAATACACACCAGCTCAATCTACTCCAGTCCACCCCAGTTTAACCCAGTCCAGACCAGTTTAACTCAGTCCAGCTCACTTTAATCCAGCCCAGCCCACTTCAGTTCACTCTTGCACAGTTTAATCCACTCCAGATCACTTCAATCAATCCCAGCCCAGTTTAACCCAGTCCAGACAAGTCTAAACCAGTCCAGCCCACTTTGATCCAGCCCAGCCCAGTTTAACCCACTCCAGCCATATTTAACATACTCCAGCTCAGTATAATCCACTCCAGCCCAGTTTAACCCAGTCCAGCCCAGTTTGATACAGCCCACCCCAGTTAAACCCAGTCCAGCCCAGTTTGAAACAGCCCAGCCCAGTTTAACCCAGTCCAGCCCAGTTTAACCCAGGCCAGCCCACTTTGATACAACCGAGCCCAGTTTAACCCAGGCCAGCCCAGTTTAACCCAGGGCAGCAATGTTTGATACAGCCCAGCCCAGTTTAACCAAGTCCAGCCCAGTTTCCAGCCCAGTTTAACCCAGGCCAACCCACTTTAATCCCAGTCCAGCTCACTTTAATCCACCCAGCCCAGCCCACTTCAGTTCACTCAGCACAGTTTAACCCAGTCCAGCCCCGTTTTCATCCCTCCCTGCAGTATTTAACCCAGTCCTGCATATTTAATACACTCCAGCTCAGTATAATCCACTCCAGTCCAGTTTAACCCAGCCCAGCCCAGTTTAACCCAGTCCAGCCATATTTAATACACTCCAGCTCAGTATAATCCACTCCAGCCCAGTTTAACCCAGTCCAGACCACTTTGATACAGCCCACCCCAGTTTAACCCAGTCCAGCCCAGTTTAACCCACTCCAGCCCAATTTGATAAAGCCCACCCCAGTTTAACCCACTCCAGCCCAGTACAATCCAGCCCAGCCCAGTTTAACGCAGTCCAGCCCAGTTTAACCCAGTCCAGCCCAGTTTAACCCAGTCCAGCTCAGTACAATCCACTCCAGCCCAGTTTGATACAGCCCACCCCAGTTTAACCCAGTCCAGCCCAGTTTGATACAGCCCACCCCAGTTTAACCCAGCCCAGCCCAGTTTAACCCAGCCCAGCCCAGTTTAACCCAGCCCAGCCCAGTTTAACCCAGTCCAACCATATTTAATACACTCCAGCTCAGTATAATCCACTCCAGCCCAGTTTAACCCTGTCCAGCCCAGCCCAGTTTAACCCAGTCCAGCCCAGTTTAACCCAGTCCAGCCCAGTTTAACCCAGTCCAGCCCAGTTTAACCCAGTCCAACCATATTTAATACACTCCAGCTCAGTATAATCCACTCCAGCCCAGTTTAACCCTG
Source organism: Pezoporus occidentalis (assembly GCF_034315485.1). Lineage (NCBI taxonomy): Eukaryota > Metazoa > Chordata > Aves > Psittaciformes > Psittacidae > Pezoporus > Pezoporus occidentalis. The sequence continues at coordinate 20,014 of NW_026916356.1, forward strand.
TCCAGACCAGTTTATACAGCCCACCCCAGTTTAACTCAGTCCAGTCCAGCCCAGCCCTGTTCACTTCACTCTTGCACAGTTTAATCCACTCCAGATCACTTCAATCAATCCCAGCCCAGTTTAAACCAGTCCAGCCCAGTTTGATCCAGCCCAGCCCAGTTTAACCCACTCCAGCCATATTTAACATACTCCAGCTCAGTATAATCCACTCCAGCCCAGTTTAACCCAGTCCAGCCCAATTTGATAAAGCCCACCCCAGTTTAACCCACTCCAGCCCACTTTAACCCAGTACAGCCCAGTTTTACCCCACTCCAGCCCAGTTTAACCCAGCCCAGCCCACTTTGATACAACCCAGCCCAGTTTAACCCAGTCCAGCTCACTTTCATCCTGCCCAGCCCACTTCAGTTCACTCTAGCACTGTTTAACCCAGTCAAGCCCACTTTAACCCAGACCACCTCACTTCAATCCAACCCAGCCCAGTTTAACCCAGTCCAGCCCACTTTAACCCAGTCCAGCTCAATTTAACCCAGCGCAGCCAAGTTTAACCCAGTCCAGTTCAGTTTAATCCAGGCCAGCCCAGTTTAGTCCAGTCCAGCCGAGTTTAATACACTCCATCTCAGTTTAATCCAGTCCAGCCCAGCTTCACCCAGTCCAGCCCACTTTCATCCAGCCAAGCCCACTTTAACCTACTCCAGCTCAGTTTAACCCAGACCAGCCCACTTTAATCCAGTCCAGCTAAATTTAATCAAACCCAGCGCAGTTTAACACAGTCCAGCCCAGTTTAGTTCACAGCAGCAGAGTTTAACACAGCCCAGTCATGTTTAACCCACTCCAGCTGTGTTTAATCCAGGCCAGCTCACTTTGATCCAGTCCAGCTCAATTCAATCCAGCTCAACACAGTTTAATCCAGTCCAGCTCAGTTCAATCCAGCCCAGCCCACTTTAACCAAGTCCAACCCAGTTTCATCCAGCCCAGCCCACTTTAACCCACTCCAGCCATATTTAATACACAC
>NW_026916357.1:0-11557 GCF_034315485.1 Pezoporus occidentalis
TCCAAATTCTCAGTGGTCGCTTTCACCTGCCCAGCAGCACAGTGAGTACAGCACGAACGTTTGGCTTCTGCTCCCACAGCAGAAGTGTCAGGATTGAAAGCTTGTGCTGGACCCGTTCAGCACACAATCACCTTTACATTGGTGCATCCATCGTTGCTTTCACTGCTCCCTTTCATACAGGGAAAGCATTTGAATGGAATCAGTTCAGAGCCTGCTCTCTGCTGGCAGCAACACAGTCAGCACAGAAAGAACAGTGGCATCTGCTCCCACAGCAGAAGAACCAGCAGGGAAAGCTAGTGCTGGGCCTGCCCCTCCAGCACACAGGCTGCTTTGCAACGGTGTCACCATCATTGCAGTCTCTCCTCGGTTTCATACCTAAAACTCCATTTGAATCCAAATTCCCAGCTGGTCGCTTTCAGCTGCCCAGCAGCACAGTGAGTACAGCACGAACGTTTGGCTTCTGCTCCCACAGCAGATGAGCCAGGAGGGAAAGCTTGTGCTGAACCTGTTCAGCACACAATCACCTTTACATTGGTGCATCCATCGTTGCTTTCACTGCTCCCTTTCATACAGGAAAAGCATTTGAATGGAATCAGTTCAGAGCCTGCTCTCTGCTGCGCAGCAACACAGTCAGCACAGAATGAACAGTGGCATCTGCTCCCACAGCAGAAGAACCAGCAGGGAAAGCTAGTGCTGGGCCTCTTCAGCACACAGGCTGCTTTGCAACGGTGTCACCATCATTGCAGTCTCTCCTCGGTTTCATACCTAAAAGTCCATTTGAATCCAAATTCTCAGCTGGTCGCTTTCAGCTGCCCAGCAGCCCAGTGAGTACAGCACGAACGTTTGGCCTCTGCTCCCACAGCAGAAGAGCCAGGATTGAAAGCTTGTGCTGGACCTGTTCAGCACACAATCACCTTTACATTGGTGCATCCATCGTTGCTTTCACTGCTCCCTTTCATACAGGAAAAGCATTTGAATGGAATCAGTTCAGAGCCTGCTCTCTGGTGCGCAGCAACACAGTCAGCACAGAATGAACAGTGGCATCTGCTCCCACAGCAGAAGAACCAGCAGGGAAAGCTAGTGCTGGGCCTCTTCAGCACACAGGCTGCTTTGCAACGGTGTCACCATCATTGCAGTCTCTCCTCGGTTTCATACCTAAAAGTCCATTTGAATCCAAATTCTCAGCTGGTCGCTCTCAGCTGCAGGCAGCACAGTGAGTACAGCACGAACGTTTGGCCTCTGCTCCCACAGCAGAAGAGCCAGGAGGGAAAGCTGGTGCTGGACCTGTTCAGCACACAATCACCTTTACATTGGTGCATCCATCGTTGCTTTCACTGCTCCCTTTCATACAGGAAAAGCATTTGAATGGAATCAGTCCAGAGCCTGCTCTCTGCTGCGCAGCAACAGAGCACAGAATGAACAGTGGCATCTGCTCCCACAGCAGAAGAACCAGCAGGGAAAGCTAGTGCTGGGCCTCTTCAGCACACAGGCTGCTTTGCAACGGTGTCACCATCATTGCAGTCTCTCCTCGGTTTCATACCTAAAACTCCATTTGAATCCAAATTCTCAGCTGGTCTCTCAGCTGCAGGCAGCACAGTGAGTACAGCACGAACGTTTGGCTTCTGCTCCCACAGCAGAAGAGCCAGGATTGAAAGCTGGTGCTGGACCTGTTCAGCACACAATCACCTTTACATTGGTGCATCCATCGTTGCTTTCACTGCTCACTTTCATACAGGAAAAGCATTTGAATGGAATCAGTTCAGAGCCTGCTCTCTGCTGCGCAGCAACACAGTCAGCGCAGAATGAACAGTGGCATCTGCTCCCACAGCAGAAGAACCAGCAGGGAAAGCTAGTGCTGGGCCTCTTCAGCACACAGGCTGCTTTGCAACGGTGTCACCATCATTGCAGTCTCTCCTCGGTTTCATACCTAAAAGTCCATTTGAATCCAAATTCTCAGCTGGTCGCTTTCAGCTGCCCAGCAGCCCAGTGAGTACAGCACGAACGTTTGGCCTCTGCTCCCACAGCAGAAGTGTCAGGATTGAAAGCTTGTGCTGGACCTGTTCAGCACACAATCACCTTTACATTGGTGCATCCATCGTTGCTTTCACTGCTCCCTTTCATACAGGAAAAGCATTTGAATGGAATCAGTTCAGAGCCTGCTCTCTGCTGCGCAGCAACACAGTCAGCAGAATGAACAGTGGCATCTGCTCCCACAGCAGAAGAACCAGCAGGGAAAGCTAGTGCTGGGCCTCTTCAGCACACAGGCTGCTTTGCAACGGTGTCACCATCATTGCAGTCTCTCCTCGGTTTCATACCTAAAAGTCCATTTGAATCCAAATTCTCAGCTGGTCTCTCTCAGCTGCAGGCAGCACAGTGAGTACAGCACGAACGTTTGGCCTCTGCTCCCACAGCAGAAGAGCCAGGATTGAAAGCTTGTGCTGGACCTGTTCAGCACACAATCACCTTTACATTGGTGCATCCATCGTTGCTTTCACTGCTCCCTTTCATACAGGAAAAGCATTTGAATGGAATCAGTTCAGAGCCTGCTCTCTGCTGCGCAGCAACACAGTCAGCACAGAATGAACAGTGGCATCTGCTCCCACAGCAGAAGAACCAGCAGGGAAAGCTAGTGCTGGGCCTCTTCAGCACACAGGCTGCTTTGCAACGGTGTCACCATCATTGCAGTCTCTCCTCGGTTTCATACCTAAAAGTCCATTTGAATCCAAATTCTCAGCTGGTCGCCCTCAGCTGCAGGCAGCAGAGTGAGTACAGCACGAACGTTTGGCCTCTGCTCCCACAGCAGAAGAGCCAGGAGGGAAAGCTGGTGCTGGACCTGTTCAGCACACAATCACCTTTACATTGGTGCATCCATCGTTGCTTTCACTGCTCCCTTTCATACAGGAAAAGCATTTGAATGGAATCAGTTCAGAGCCTGCTCTCTGCTGCGCAGCAACACAGTCAGCACAGAATGAACAGTGGCATCTGCTCCCACAGCAGAAGAACCAGCAGGGAAAGCTAGTGCTGGGCCTCTTCAGCACACAGGCTGCTTTGCAACGGTGTCACCATCATTGCAGTCTCTCCTCGGTTTCATACCTAAAAGTCCATTTGAATCCAAATTCTCAGCTGGTCTCTCTCAGCTGCAGGCAGCACAGTGAGTACAGCACGAACGTTTGGCCTCTGCTCCCACAGCAGAAGAGCCAGGAGGGAAAGCTGGTGCTGGACCTGTTCAGCACACAATCACCTTTACATTGGTGCATCCATCGTTGCTTTCACTGCTCACTTTCATACAGGAAAAGCATTTGAATGGAATCAGTTCAGAGCCTGCTCTCTGCTGCGCAGCAACACAGTCAGCACAGAATGAACAGTGGCATCTGCTCCCACAGCAGAAGAACCAGCAGGGAAAGCTAGTGCTGGGCCTCTTCAGCACACAGGCTGCTTTGCAACGGTGTCACCATCATTGCAGTCTCTCCTCGGTTTCATACCTAAAAGTCCATTTGAATCCAGGGAATGCTGGTGCTGGACCTGTTCAGCACACAATCACCTTTACATTGATGCATCCATCGTTGCTTTCACTGCTCACTTTCATACAGGAAAAGCATTTGAATGGAATCAGTCCAGAGCCTGCTCTCTGCTGCGCAGCAACACAGCACAGAATGAACAGTGGCATCTGCTCCCACAGCAGAAGAACCAGCAGGGAAAGCTGGTGCTGGGCCTCTTCAGCACACAGGCTGCTTTGCAACGGTGTCACCATCATTGCAGTCTCTCCTCGGTTTCATACCTAAAAGTCCATTTGAATCCAAATTCTCAGCTGGTCTCTCTCAGCTGCAGGCAGCACAGTGAGTACAGCACGAACGTTTGGCCTCTGTTCCCACAGCAGAAGAGCCAGGAGGGAAAGCTGGTGCTGGACCTGTTCAGCACACAATCACCTTTACATTGGTGCATCCATCGTTGCTTTCACTGCTCACTTTCATACAGGAAAAGCATTTGAATGGAATCAGTTCAGAGCCTGCTCTCTGCTGCGCAGCAACACAGTCAGCGCAGAATGAACAGTGGCATCTGCTCCCACAGCAGAAGAACCAGCAGGGAAAGCTAATGCTGGGCCTCTTCAGCACACAGGCTGCTTTGCAACGGTGTCACCATCATTGCAGTCTCTCCTCGGTTTCATACCTAAAAGTCCATTTGAATCCAAATTCTCAGGTGGTCGCTCTCAGCTGCCCAGCAGCAGAGTGAGTACAGCAAGAACGTTTGGCCTCTGCTCCCACAGCAGAAGTGTCAGGATTGAAAGCTGGTGCTGGACCTGTTCAGCACACAATCACCTTTACATTGGTGCATCCATCGTTGCTTTCACTGCTCACTTTCATACAGGAAAAGCATTTGAATGGAATCAGTCCAGAGCCTGCTCTCTGCTGCGCAGCAACACAGTCAGCACAGAATGAACAGTGGCATCTGCTCCCACAGCAGAAGAACCAGCAGGGAAAGCTAGTGCTGGGCCTCTTCAGCACACAGGCTGCTTTGCAACGGTGTCACCATCATTGCAGTCTCTCCTCGGTTTCATACCTAAAAGTCCATTTGAATCCAAATTCTCAGCTGGTCGCTCTCAGCTGCAGGCAGCACAGTGAGTACAGCACGAACGTTTGGCCTCTGCTCCCACAGCAGAAGTGTCAGGATTGAAAGCTGGTGCTGGACCTGTTCAGCACACAATCACCTTTACATTGGTGCATCCATCGTTGCTTTCACTGCTCCCTTTCATACAGGAAAAGCATTTGAATGGAATCAGTTCAGAGCGCAGGGAAAGCTAGTGCTGGGCCTCTTCAGCACATAGGCTGCTTTGCAACAGTGTCACCATCATTGCAGTCTCTCCTCGGTTTCATACCTAAAAGTCCATTTGAATCCAAATTCTCAGCTGGTCGCCCTCAGCTGCAGGCAGCACAGTGAGTACAGCATGAACGTTTGGCCTCTGCTCCCACAGCAGAAGAGCCAGGAGGGAAAGCTGGTGCTGGACCTGTTCAGCACACAATCACCTTTACATTGGTGCATCCATCGTTGCTTTCACTGCTCCCTTTCATACAGGAAAAGCATTTGAATGGAATCAGTTCAGAGCCTGCTCTCTGCTGCGCAGCAACACAGTCAGCGCAGAATGAACCGTGGCATCTGCTCCCACAGCAGAAGAACCAGCAGGGAAAGCTAGTGCTGGGCCTCTTCAGCACACAGGCTGCTTTGCAACGGTGTCACCATCATTGCAGTCTCTCCTCGGTTTCATACCTAAAAGTCCATTTGAATCCAAATTCTCAGCTGGTCTCTCTCAGCTGCAGGCAGCACAGTGAGTACAGCACGAACGTTTGGCCTCTGCTTCCACAGCAGAAGAGCCAGGAGGGAATGCTGGTGCTGGACCTGTTCAGCACACAATCACCTTTACATTGGTGCATCCATCGTTGCTTTCACTGCTCACTTTCATACAGGAAAAGCATTTGAATGGAATCAGTCCAGAGCCTGCTCTCTGCTGCGCAGCAACACAGTCAGCGCAGAATGAACAGTGGCATCTGCTCCCACAGCAGAAGAACCAGCAGGGAAAGCTGGTGCTGGGCCTCTTCAGCACACAGGCTGCTTTGCAACGGTGTCACCATCATTGCAGTCTCTCCTCGGTTTCATACCTAAAACTCCATTTGAATCCAAATTCTCAGCTGGTCGCTCTCAGCTGCCCAGCAGCCCAGTGAGTACAGCACGAACGTTTGGCCTCTGCTCCCACAGCAGAAGTGTCAGGATTGAAAGCTGGTGCTGGACCTGTTCAGCACACAATCACCTTTACATTGGTGCATCCATCGTTGCTTTCACTGCTCCCTTTCATACAGGAAAAGCATTTGAATGGAATCAGTTCAGAGCCTGCTCTCTGCTGGGAGCAACACAGCACAAAATGAACCGTGGCATCTGCTCCCACAGCAGAAGAACCAGCAGGGAAAGCTAGTGCTGGGCCTCTTCAGCACACAGGCTGCTTTGCAAAGGTGTCACCATCATTGCAGTCTCTCCTCGGTTTCAGACCTAAAGGTCCATTTGAATCCAAATTCTCAGCTGGTCTCTCTCAGCTGCAGGCAGCACAGTGAGTACAGCACGAACGTTTGGCCTCTGCTCCCACAGCAGAAGTGTCAGGATTGAAAGCTGGTGCTGGACCTGTTCAGCACACAATCACCTTTACATTGGTGCATCCATCGTTGCTTTCACTGCTCCCTTTCATACAGGAAAAGCATTTGAATGGAATCAGTTCAGAGCCTGCTCTCTGCTGCGCAGCAACACAGTCAGCGGAGAATGAACAGTGGCATCTGCTCCCACAGCAGAAGAACCAGCAGGGAAAGCTGGTGCTGGGCCTCTTCAGCACACAGGCTGCTTTGCAACGGTGTCACCATCATTGCAGTCTCTCCTCGGTTTCATACCTAAAAGTCCATTTGAATCCAAATTCTCAGCTGGTCGCTTTCAGCTGCCCAGCAGCACAGTGAGTACAGCACAAACGTTTGGCTTCTGCTCCCACAGCAGAAGAGCCAGGATTGAAAGCTTGTGCTGGACCTGTTCAGCACACAATCACTTTTACATTGGTGCATCCATCGTTGCTTTCACTGCTCCCTTTCATACAGGAAAAGCATTTGAATGGAATCAGTTCAGAGCCTGCTCTCTGCTGCGCAGCAACACAGTCAGCACAGAATGAACAGTGGCATCTGCTCCCACAGCAGAAGAACCAGCAGGGAAAGCTAGTGCTGGGCCTCTTCAGCACACAGGCTGCTTTGCAACGGTGTCACCATCATTGCAGTCTCTCCTCGGTTTCATACCTAAAAGTCCATTTGAATCCAAATTCTCAGCTGGTCGCCCTCAGCTGCAGGCAGCACAGTGAGTACAGCACGAACGTTTGGCCTCTGCTCCCACAGGCAGAAGAGCCAGGAGGGAAAGCTGGTGCTGGACCTGTTCAGCACACAATCACCTTTACATTGGTGCATCCATCGTTGCTTTCACTGCTCCCTTTCATACAGGAAAAGCATTTGAATGGAATCAGTTCAGAGCCTGCTCTCTGCTGCGCAGCAACACAGTCAGCGCAGAATGAACCGTGGCATCTGCTCCCACAGCAGAAGAACCAGCAGGGAAAGCTAGTGCTGGGCCTCTTCAGCACACAGGCTGCTTTGCAACGGTGTCACCATCATTGCAGTCTCTCCTCGGTTTCATACCTAAAAGTCCATTTGAATCCAAATTCTCAGCTGGTCTCTCTCAGCTGCAGGCAGCACAGTGAGTACAGCACGAACGTTTGGCTTCTGCTCCCCCAGCAGAAGAGCCAGGAGGGAATGCTGGTGCTGGACCTGTTCAGCACACAATCACCTTTACATTGGTGCATCCATCGTTGCTTTCACTGCTCACTTTCATACAGGAAAAGCATTTGAATGGAATCAGTTCAGAGCCTGCTCTCTGCTGCGCAGCAACACAGCACAGAATGAACAGTGGCATCTGCTCCCACAGCAGAAGAACCAGCAGGGAAAGCTGGTGCTGGGCCTCTTCAGCACACAGGCTGCTTTGCAACGGTGTCACCATCATTGCAGTCTCTCCTCGGTTTCATACCTAAAACTCCATTTGAATCCAAATTCTCAGCTGGTCTCTCTCAGCTGCAGGCAGCACAGTGAGTACAGCACGAACGTTTGGCCTCTGCTCCCACAGCAGAAGAGCCAGGAGGGAAAGCTGGTGCTGGACCTGTTCAGCACACAATCACCTTTACATTGGTGCATCCATCGTTGCTTTCACTGCTCACTTTCATACAGGAAAAGCATTTGAATGGAATCAGTTCAGAGCCTGCTCTCTGCTGCGCAGCAACACAGTCAGCGCAGAATGAACAGTGGCATCTGCTCCCACAGCAGAAGAACCAGCAGGGAAAGCTAATGCTGGGCCTCTTCAGCACACAGGCTGCTTTGCAACGGTGTCACCATCATTGCAGTCTCTCCTCGGTTTCATACCTAAAAGTCCATTTGAATCCAAATTCTCAGGTGGTCGCTTTCAGCTGCCCAGCAGCCCAGTGAGTACAGCACGAACGTTTGGCTTCTGCTCCCACAGCTGAAGTGTCAGGATTGAAAGCTTGTGCTGGACCTGTGCAGCACACAATCACCTTTACATTGCTGCATCCATCGTTGCTTTCACTGCTCCCTTTCATACAGGAAAATCATTTGAATGGAATCAGTTCAGAGCCTGCTCTCTGCTGGCAGCAACACAGTCAGCACAGAATGAACAGTGGCATCTGCTCCCACAGCAGAAGAACCAGCAGGGAAAGCTGGTGCTGGGCCTCTTCAGCACACAGGCTGCTTTGCAACGGTGTCACCATCATTGCAGTCTCTCCTCGGTTTCATACCTAAAACTCTATTTGAATCCAAATTCTCAGCTGGTCTCTCTCAGCTCCAGGCAGCCCAGTGAGTACAGCATGAACGTTTGGCCTCTGTTCCCACAGCAGAAGAGCCAGGAGGGAAAGCTGGTGCTGGACCTGTTCAGCACACAATCACCTTTACATTGGTGCATCCATCGTTGCTTTCACTGCTCACTTTCATACAGGAAAAGCATTTGAATGGAATCAGTCCAGAGCCTGCTCTCTGCTGCGCAGCAACACAGTCACCGCAGAATGAACAGTGGCATCTGCTCCCACAGCAGAAGAACCAGCAGGGAAAGCTAGTGCTGGGCCTCTTCAGCACACAGGCTGCTTTGCAACGGTGTCACCATCATTGCAGTCTCTCCTCGGTTTCATACCTAAAAGTCCATTTGAATCCAAATTCTCAGCTGGTCTCTCTCAGCTGCAGGCAGCACAGTGAGTACAGCACGAACGTTTGGCCTCTGCTCCCACAGCAGAAGTGTCAGGATTGAAAGCTGGTGCTGGACCTGTTCAGCACACAATCACCTTTACATTGGTGCATCCATCGTTGCTTTCACTGCTCCCTTTCATACAGGAAAAGCATTTGAATGGAATCAGTTCAGAGCCTGCTCTCTGCTGCGCAGCAACACAGTCAGCACAGAATGAACAGTGGCATCTGCTCCCACAGCAGAAGAACCAGCAGGGAAAGCTGGTGCTGGGCCTCTTCAGCACACAGGCTGCTTTGCAACGGTGTCACCATCATTGCAGTCTCTCCTCGGTTTCATACCTAAAAGTCCATTTGAATCCAAATTCTCAGCTGGTCTCTCTCAGCTGCAGGCAGCACAGTGAGTACAGCACGAACGTTTGGCCTCTGCTCCCACAGCAGAAGAGCCAGGAGGGAATGCTGGTGCTGGACCTGTTCAGCACACAATCACCTTTACATTGGTGCATCCATCGTTGCTTTCACTGCTCACTTTCATACAGGAAAAGCATTTGAATGGAATCAGTTCAGAGCCTGCTCTCTGCTGCGCAGCAACACAGTCAGCACAGAATGAACAGTGGCATCTGCTCCCACAGCAGAAGAACCAGCAGGGAAAGCTGGTGCTGGGCCTCTTCAGCACACAGGCTGCTTTGCAACGGTGTCACCATCATTGCAGTCTCTCCTCGGTTTCATACCTAAAAGTCCATTTGAATCCAAATTCTCAGCTGGTCGCTCTCAGCTGCAGGCAGCACAGTGAGTACAGCACGAACGTTTGGCCTCTGCTCCCACAGCAGAAGTGTCAGGATTGAAAGCTGGTGCTGGACCTGTTCAGCACACAATCACCTTTACATTGGTGCATCCATCGTTGCTTTCACTGCTCCCTTTCATACAGGAAAAGCATTTGAATGGAATCAGTTCAGAGCCTGCTCTCTGCTGCGCAGCAACACAGTCAGCACAGAATGAACAGTGGCATCTGCTCCCACAGCAGAAGAACCAGCAGGGAAAGCTAGTGCTGGGCCTCTTCAGCACACAGGCTGCTTTGCAACGGTGTCACCATCATTGCAGTCTCTCCTCGGTTTCATACCTAAAAGTCCATTTGAATCCAAATTCTCAGCTGGTCGCTCTCAGCTGCAGGCAGCACAGTGAGTACAGCATGAACGTTTGGCCTCTGCTCCCACAGCAGAAGAGCCAGGAGGGAAAGCTGGTGCTGGACCTGTTCAGCACACAATCACCTTTACATTGGTGCATCCATCGTTGCTTTCACTGCTCACTTTCATACAGGAAAAGCATTTGAATGGAATCAGTTCAGAGCCTGCTCTCTGCTGCGCAGCAACACAGTCAGCGCAGAATGAACAGTGGCATCTGCTCCCACAGCAGAAGAACCAGCAGGGAAAGCTAGTGCTGGGCCTCTTCAGCACACAGGCTGCTTTGCAACGGTGTCACCATCATTGCAGTCTCTCCTCGGTTTCATACCTAAAAGTCCATTTGAATCCAAATTCTCAGCTGGTCTCTCTCAGCTGCAGGCAGCACAGTGAGTACAGCACGAACGTTTGGCCTCTGCTCCCACAGCAGAAGAGCCAGGAGGGAAAGCTGGTGCTGGACCTGTTCAGCACACAATCACCTTTACATTGGTGCATCCATCGTTGCTTTCACTGCTCCCTTTCATACAGGAAAAGCATTTGAATGGAATCAGTTCAGAGCCTGCTCTCTGCTGCGCAGCAACACAGTCAGCGCAGAATGAACAGTGGCATCTGCTCCCACAGCAGAAGAACCAGCAGGGAAAGCTAGTGCTGGGCCTCTTCAGCACACAGGCTGCTTTGCAACGGTGTCACCATCATTGCAGTCTCTCCTCGGTTTCATACCTAAAAGTCCATTTGAATCCAAATTCTCAGCTGGTCGCTCTCAGCTGCCCAGCAGCCCAGTGAGTACAGCACGAACGTTTGGCCTCTGCTCCCACAGCAGAAGTGTCAGGATTGAAAGCTGGTGCTGGACCTGTTCAGCACACAATCACCTTTACATTGGTGCATCCATCGTTGCTTTCACTGCTCCCTTTCATACAGGAAAAGCATTTGAATGGAATCAGTTCAGAGCCTGCTCTCTGCTGGGAGCAACACAGCACAAAATGAACCGTGGCATCTGCTCCCACAGCAGAAGAACCAGCAGGGAAAGCTAGTGCTGGGCCTCTTCAGCACACAGGCTGCTTTGCAAAGGTGTCACCATCATTGCAGTCTCTCCTCGGTTTCAGACCTAAAGGTTTATTTGAATCCAAATTCTCAGCTGGTCTCTCTCAGCTGCAGGCAGCACAGTGAGTACAGCACGAACGTTTGGCCTCTGCTCCCACAGCAGAAGTGTCAGGATTGAAAGCTGGTGCTGGACCTGTTCAGCACACAATCACCTTTACATTGGTGCATCCATCGTTGCTTTCACTGCTCCCTTTCATACAGGAAAAGCATTTGAATGGAATCAGTTCAGAGCCTGCTCTCTGCTGCGCAGCAACACAGTCAGCGGAGAATGAACAGTGGCATCTGCTCCCACAGCAGAAGAACCAGCAGGGAAAGCTGGTGCTGGGCCTCTTCAGCACACAGGCTGCTTTGCAACGGTGTCACCATCATTGCAGTCTCTCCTCGGTTTCATACCTAAAAGTCCATTTGAATCCAAATTCTCAGCTGGTCGCTTTCAGCTGCCCAGCAGCACAGTGAGTACAGCACAAACGTTTA